>NC_051176.1:275362230-275474792 GCF_013339695.2 Rhipicephalus sanguineus | reverse complement strand
AACCGCTTTTTGCAGGCCAAGCTTGAAATCGGGCCTTCATGAGATTGAGTCGCATTTAAACCATCAACTTGCGAGGGAAGAGCGTTTCGGTTGGGACCCGCTGACTGAATAGTCCCCGCTTGAGCCATTAGTCCCATTTGAGATGCTAATAATCCACTAAGGCATTCCGTCACACTTTCTGCAACTCTTTCCATCATTTTGGCCATAGCTTTTTCTACGGCTTCTGCTATCACTTGCGAAATATTTGCATCAGTCATCGCCTGGTGTCGTGCAGTTACGCTAGCATATCCATGTTCTCTTTCCTTTACAGCTGAAATAGCCTCTCTTCGCGAGCACCGCCTTTTATCCATAATCTCTAAGACTTGGATTTCGTGCGCTCTAGCTGGACAGGTGGGTTCATCAGCTTTGTGAGCACCTTGTGAGCACCTTTGTGGCAACACTTGTGCGACAGAGCAGTGCAGTCGTTCGGGGAGTGACTCTCTCCACACATACAGCATCGCATGCCAGATTTGCAACCTCCCAAACTGTGTTCATATCGCCAGCAGTTGCGTCATTGTAATGGACGCGAGGCAAGCGGATCTACTCTAAAAATCAGCGGCCACACTTTGATTTCCGAAGGGCATGATGTACCTGCAAACGTGGCAATCACCGATTCTGTTGGCACTCGTTTGTTGTCGACCATTCTGTTGCACCGGTAAATTGCTATCGCACCAGCTGCGGAAAGCTTCTCAAGTGTCTCTGCTGGGCTTAACGTAGCTTCTACTCCGCGAACAATTCCCTTGGTGCAGGCAAGGTGCGGCGGGATGAAAGCATGCACTTGCATTGATCCAAATGACGAGCATTTTAGAAGATCATACACACAAGCCTGGTCCGGCGATCGGCAGACAATCCCACCTTTGCCAAACTGCCGGACATCAGTAATGTGAAAATAGTGGCGCGTGGCCGCCTGTAGTTCCGCCTGCACCGCTTTCGGGTTGGTAAGCCGAATGGATCCTCCGTGCAGGGGCACTAGCGCTACAGGAATACTGCTCACACCACTGCGAAAAAACGCTTCAAGCGGCATTTGATCAGGTGAGAGAGTGGCTGACCAAGGCGGAGACCGCCCCGGGCCATCACCAGGAGAAGTTGTCGACATCAATTGTGCTAGCAGCCAATAAAACAGTAAATCACCTTCCAACCACTACTATTTAGATCCGCCCGACCCTTAGGCAAAAACCTTGAGTGCTCACTCAGCTGTCTTGAGGGCTTGATGAACCGGAGCAAGAACGCAGCTGCCTTCTCCTTCTGCTGCTGCGACGGGCGGCACCTTGCTTGCTTGCTTGATGGAGCTCCTCTTTTATGCACTGATGTTTTATGCACTGACCCACCGACCAGCCCGCCTCACCAACTTGATATGTTCCTCATCTTTTTCCCTCCTGGAACGCTCAGCAGTCATCATCATCCTTGATTCTCTAGATGTGGCTATACTACTCGTAAGAAGGAAAAAAAAAAACTAAGCAAGTATATTCTTCCAAGTCTACGGATGTTTGAAAGCTTGCTTGTTAATTTCTTTTCCTCGATACAAAAAATCTATTGCCTAATTCGTCTCAGTGAATGCGTGCTGCTTAGAAAAAGGCGTCATTATCATCATTGGCTTAGATGCTTCAAGGTGGTTCCCTACTGTCTGCACTGACCCACGCTCCTGAATCGCTTGTGCTGACTGGGAATCAATGTCGTTGTAAGCAAAACTGTTCACTCGTACTCCTTACGGTGCATGGAAATCGAAAGGTGGAAGCCGACGGATGGAAATACAATGTGCTAAAGAGATTCAATGAGCAGGAATAGGTGCCTCAGACAGGCTGGTTGACGTTTCGATAGGTGGACCTATCTTTGTAAAAAGCGCCATGTCATCCTTGACTTGTTAGTCTTAAAGGAGGTCATTGGTTGACGTCACGTCAAAGCGATGTCGCTGTCTGTGGATAAAATTTATGTAAAAAAATGGGAGGGAGGGGTCTTATCTTGCCGCACGTTAGTCCCACAGTAACTGCAAGAAGAACACAAGATCATGTAAGATGTTTTATACAGGTTTTCAATACCCAGTTTCTCTGCTTCCTTGGGTGATAACATATAGACGGCGACCGCGTATGGTGCTAAGGAATGTGCAGCGTACCTATGGTGTGTGCTATCATTCCCCATCCCTCAGGCTGAAATTGCGTTCCATGAGACCATCTGCAAGAATGCTATCTTCTAAACTGCCAATTAGATTTCGCGACAGCAACCTTGCCTTTATTGCTAATTAGAGACAAGAGCTCTCACAAAGGGGTTTCTTGCAGAATAAGAAAAGCATGACGCCACCTCAAGTGTCTGTGGATATCGCATCCAAAAGTCGAGGCCCTTCCCCATGGTCAAAGCAAACCGGCAACAATCGTCTGCTGATGAGGAACTGCAGGACAGGTACGTGATCCATACTGAAGAAAGGATAACGACATCGCATTTATTTCTTTTCGAAGGAATACGCTGCAAGGGCGAGGAATTAGCCGATTCGCAGCGCACCCCTTCTCCTCCTTACAGTATATCTAAAACAAATCCCTATCGGCTACACGCGGCTACGGATGCAGGTAAACGATACACCGGAAACCAGCCGAGTCTGCCCTCGGTACCATTTGTTACTGGTTCGAACCAGTAAATAAGTAGTACACACAATAGCTTATTTTCTTATCATTTTCCGGATATTGTCGGAGCCGTCTCGGCTTAGTGGCAAATCCGTGAATTTTGGACAAATACTGTTCGAAAGCAGCATGCGTTTTCCCTTGTCCGTCGCTGCGTGCAGTGCACTTAACATCGCTCTGTGCGATACGATGCCTGTACGAGATGCAATGGATGCCCAGGTTCCTGACGAGCCACTTGGAGCTGCGGCACGGCGGCGGCACCATCCGCTTACCGTTCCTGAACGTGATAGTAACGTTCTTGCTTTTACTGACGGTGCTCATGATGGCGTCGGGCGTCGTCGTGTCGGCCGCCACCAGCTGGCTCGTGGGTTCGGTGCTCATACTGCCGGCCGTGCTTCTGCTCTGCGTCACGGCACTGGTGGCCAGCTGGGCCCTGGGTCGACAGGCGGCGCCCGAGCATATCTCCAGCGACTCGTTCCCGGACATCGCCTACTCGATCCTGGCGCAGCAGGCCGCCGAGGTCAGGCGCGGCTCTGCTAGGGCCGAAAGTGGCACATCACAGCAGCGTGACCCTGAGAGGTACAGGGGCTACGCAAACGTCTCTTTGTGGAGTAAAAGATACCGCCTGTCCTTCACTCGTCGCCCTCATCACGACATCGTATAACGTTTGTTTTTAAATAATCTTCAATACGAAGTCGTGCAACTCTGTGTCACTGACAAGAAGCGCATTTCAAAAGCTGTTCATGATGTACATTTCTTTTGTAAAAGCTACCGCTCAAGATCCTCGCACTTTTGCGCTGTGAATGTGTTCGGCACTGCATGTTTGGTAAGGCTGCTGCATGGTATTTCCCATTTTTAACGCCGCGTACTTACGTCGTATGTGCATTACGCACTCTTACCGGACTTTAGGTTCGGTCCCTGCCCGCGGCAAGTTACCTTTACGTCCACTTTTCTTTCGTCACATTTACCTTACATTTGCTACTATTAACATCCCCTATACTTTCCTTGGCATTATTGTCTGTTAGTGCTCAATAATATTGTGTATAACAAAGAAAAACGAGCCCTTAAAATTAACTCTTCTTTCCTATATATATATATATATATATATATATATATATATATAATATATATATATATATATATATATATTGTTAAGACGTTTATTGACGGCGAGATTGACGGCGACGATGCACAACGACAGAGCGCAGACTCGCAGACTCTCACGAGCACGAGCGAGGATAGGCGAAGAGGGTGACCCACTAGGAGGCGCTTGAGAGGACGACCCATTAGAGCGTTCCAATGCTTCTCTACAATTACCCCGGGTACGAAAAGGGAGCCGCCTGGCGACCTAACAGCTGGTCACTATGAGCGGGTCATGGTAGGGCTTGAGGCGCTCCACGTTGACAATGTCGCGCCCTCGACGGCGCATGTCGGAAGATGGTTCAATAGGTTCAATCAGGTAGTTGACCGGGGATGTGCGTTCGACGACACGGTAGGGGCCTTCGTATTTTGGTAGTAGTTTGGAAGAGAGGCCAGTTGCAGTGGTAGGAACCGAGAGCCATACGAGGCGCTCCAGGGAGGAACGTGGGTGCAGAAGTGTTGGTGGCACTGCGAATGCTCTTCTGCCGCTCTTGGTCCTGCGTAGTAAAGGTCCTGGCTAGCTCGCGACACTCCTCAGCAAGTCTGGCTGTGGCAGAAATAGGCGCACATCCGATCGATCCGGCGTGTATGGAAGGATGGTGTCGATTGTGTGCGACGGGTGCCTGCCGTACAATAAGAAAAAGGGTGAGAAACCAGTGGTGATTTGAGGAGCGGTATTGTAGGCGTAGGTGACGAAAGGCAGAATCGAATCCCAATTTGTGTGATCGGCGGCGACGTACATCGATAGCATGTCGCCGAGCGTGCGGTTAAAGCGTTCGGTGAGGCCATTCGTCTGCGGGTGTAAGCAGTAGTTTTGCGGTGAACAACGTTGCACTCTTTGAGGATGGCTTCGACGACTTCCGACAGGAAGACACGGCCTCGATCACTGAGCAGCTCCTGGGGTGGACCGTGGCGCAGCATGAACCGGTGAAGCAGGAAGGAGGCTACATCGCGCGCTGTAGCCGCGGGGAGGGCGGCAGTTTCGGCGTATCGCGTAAGGTGGTCTACAGCGACGATGGCCCAGCGGTTACCAGCCGACGTCAGAGGAAGTGGCCCATACAAATCGATGCCAACGCGCCCAAACGGCCGGTCAGGGCAAGGTAAAGGCTGTAGACCTGCTGGTGACTGTGCGTTGAAGCTTTGCGGCGCTGACAATCGATGCAGGAGCGAACGAACTTCTGCACGTAGCGGTACATCCCTCGCCAAAAGTACCGTTGGCGAATGCGGTGGTATGTTTCGATACCCCAGAGTGCGCACACTGCGGTATCAGCGTGGAACGATTCGCATATGTCAGAACGGAGACTGCGGGGTATTACTAGTAGCCACTGGCGGCCGTCGGCGTTATAATTGCGTCGGTGAAGGAGGTCGTCGCGAATGGCGAAATGACGGGCTTGACGACGCAACGCGCGAGTGGATGGTGTTGCCGATGGATCAGTGAGCAAGTCTATCAGTGAAGCGATCCACTGATCCTTGCGCTGTTCGGTAGCGATGGTGTGAATGTCGATGGAAGAAACGGGATTGTGAGACATTGAGCTGTGGGTATTGTCGTCAGGCAAGGGGGAGCGCGAGAGTGCGTCGGCGTCAGCATGCTGGCGTCCGTTGCGGTACAGCACGCGGATGTCGTAGTCCTGTAGGCGAAGTGCCCAGCGGGCGAGGCGGCCTGATGGATCCTTCAATGATGACAGCCAGCATAGTGCATGGTGGTCGGTGATGACATCAAATGGGCGACCATACAAATAAGGTCGGAACTTCGTAAGGGCCCAGATAATCGCCAGGCATTCCTTTTCGGTGACGGTGTAATTAGTCTCGGCTTTGGTAAGCGTACGACTTGCATATGCCACGACATATTCAGGGACATATTCACGACATATGCTGCAGTCACCAGGGCACTTAGCTACTCAGTGCGCAAGATGCGGATGTGATCCCATTTTTAACCAAACGCAGACGTTGGCGCATTGCAGGTACAAAAACACACGCGAAATCATGGAGGCATTTTTCATGTTTAAATCACACAATCACGTGAGCTCTGCATCTATTGCCCTCAGTGAGGCAGCATTTAACTTTATTGACAACCGCCAGATTAGTTAGGAATACACATGCGGAGCACGATAGCACCAAAATGACCTCATTCCATGAACAACACGTTGCAATATAGTCCTTGTTATCTTCAGTGTTTTTTGTGTATATCTTTGACGTGCTTTTGCGAAAATAAACAGTTGAAAGTTTGCGCACCACTAGTTCTGTCCCTTGTTACGTTTCTCGTCTGTGCTTCATTCAGCGCATTTACATTGCTATGCCGTACCAACTAGCCCAAATTGAAGCTTTGCTGAAAGCATACCCTACATGACAGCTACTCGGCAAGATAGCAAACTTCTCCGCTTCGGTAACAGTCATATGGAAATATTCTGTGGTATATTTTATAGCTTTTACAAAATCTCAGTTCACCATGAAGTGGTCCAGCGTGCCCTGTCACACGAAACCATGTACAAGTTTACTTGAGAAATTTCCTCGATAGCATACCAGACATCACAACGGTTGGATGCAAAACATCCTTGATTACGGGGCTGCGGAAGCAGCTTTTAGGAAATGCAGCGCGAATTGATCGCATACAAACGCCGAACGTTGATCCTGCCCGTTGGCTAACGGTTACTGTAGCCGCAGCAGCAAGTCGCGATAATGACATAGCGACTGCCCGGATGTTTGCTGTGGAATGCAGTAAGTGAACAAGTTAGCTGGTTCATGTAGCAGATCCTGGATTCCGTGATTCCGTGTGTCAGGAACATCCTCATAAACGCAGTCTCACGGTTCCATCGGAAAAAACGTGGATTTTATTTGTGTGTGCGTTCCAAGAATCTTATAAACGATGGTACTACACTATAGCGCAGCGCGAGAATAAGTTGCATTCCTTGAACGGAAGGACATTAACTTGAAGAAAGCCAACAGAAAATTTTGTAAATTTTTAGAAGTTGAACAGTTTTAGTGCATTCAGACGACGGACCGAATCCGGATTGGTCGTGGATGCGGATGGCTAATCCGTGGATAATCCGCCTGCAGGCGCATCCACACGACGGACGGTGTCCTAAGAGAGAACAGCCGGATTACTCTCGACAGCAGACTCTGCATCACCTGCGCCCGCTGGCAGCAGACCGGTTTGAAAGTATTAAACAACATAGAAGCCGACAGAACGCGAAGCTCGCCGAGATTTGTCGAGTATTTTCGAGGACTGTAATTTGTTTCGGTGAAATCGGTGTTGTTAACGGAATGGCTGAATGAAAAGAAGAATCTGCTTTACAAAGAGCTGCCGGAGACTGACCTCGCTGCCGTCACACTTGGGGCCCCGCATACGAAGGGAGGATACAGTGATGCGCCGATACCGGCAGTTTTTTTTTTCTTTTGGGGATAACAGGTACGGACAGTACACACTGCACTGCTGCGCATTATGTTTCCTTCTCTCAGTTCGCATCTTGACCTTAAAATCAGTGTTCAAACATGGGCCGTGTTCTGAGACAACCGCGTTCGGCGACAGCGCCACTTTGCCTGTCAAAGAATCCTGCGTGTGCGATTATTAAAGTGACAACTACCCGCAACTCTCAACTGCCAATCAGCGCGCATTAAAAGAGATATAACTGAACTAAGCGCCAGCAGAGCTGAAATCAACAGCGAGGACAGCGGTGCGGCTCGAGCAGAAGAAACGTGTACTGGTTGCCAACCTCTTTGTCCGCTAAAGCAGCGGCGTTCCGCCGCCAGAATCCCGATGTCAAAAACAGGTTGGGCTCATCCGTCCGCGAGCCACGCGGATGAGGAGAATCGCTGATGTGAGGTCACGTGACGCGCCGTTCGCCCCGCCACATCCGGATTCGGTCCGTCGTTTGAATACTGACTTTGCGGACATCCCGAATAAGTGAAATATTGCGAAGTGGTGAAAAAAAGCTGCGTTCAAAACGGTTTGGAGAAAACACGAGGACACGCAGCCTTGATAATTTAAGCGCTGTTTTATCCATTTCAAAATATGATCCAGCTAGCCTATACCTTGCACCGCTTGTTCAGTTTAAAATATTGCTGCCCGCGGCAAACCTGGCATTTTTGAAAGCGAGTTTAACAAGACGACAAGGCTGCAGTAGCTATACGTATGCAGAAACATGTGCGGCAAATTGGCTGCGTTTATTGGATGCCACAAAAAAGAACGAAAGAACGGTATTAGTAGTGAAGTAAGCAGTTTCTGCAGGGCCTTCGAGCAGACTAAGCTTGCCTGACAGATGAATGTTCTTCATCCTTTTTTTTTCTTTTTTTCTGACTGCAAATATAAAATGTCGAATGGGTAAGTATATGGGCTGTTAAATACGACCTGCGCGCGATTTTTGAGTGTTAACGAGCCACAGCAAAGCAGACTAAAGACTCCTCTTAATGTTTTCTTAATATCTTGCTAATACAAGGTGCCACTTGCTTGGTGACATCTGTTTTACTACACAAGCGATATTTTTCTGGTGCCCCGCTAACAGGCGCTCTGCGATGGTGCACTTGCTTTCTGGCCCCACCACCACCACACTTCTTTTCACTCACGCTTTCTTTTTATACACAAAACCAACGAAGAATGCAATCATGGCAGTGGCGAAGGCAGAAATTTTTTTCGGGGGGGGGGGGGGCACGTTCTTGATCCGACATTGGTCTTGGCAGATAAGTGGGGTCGAGTGTCATCTTGTGCTCTGTATCCCATGGGAAAAAATTTTCGGGGGGGGGGGGGGGGCACGCGCCCGGTGTGACCCCCCCCCCCTCGGCTACGCCACTGAATCATGGTCAATTGCGGAATCAAGAACGCCTCAAAACCTTCCTTTGGACGCTGCATTAAACGCTGCTTTATCGATCAGCCAAAGAGTTACTCTTCAAAAAGTTTATTTGCCTAAATGCTGGCTAATTACACATTATGGCTCTGTTCGGTCGGACTGTTGAGAGCAGCGAGGTCGGTTCCACGCACACGAGTAAAATCAGCGGTTACATCACTCGATCTTTTGCGCTGTTGATTCGGATTTACCATTACCTTTTACAGGCGTCGTTATAACTTTAAAAATACATTTCAGCCTAGCACGCTCGAATCGTTCTTGGTGTACGCATTAATAATACTTCTACGATGCTAATGAATAACAACCTCCCACTAATGTCTATCCCCGGATTACCTTACATGACACAACAAGCTTGCAATCGGACCGTACTAATTTGCAAATCACAAGCGATTGGCGAGATGCAAACACATCAGGCACTCGCGTGAAGAATATATTTATATAAGGAACTGCCTCTGAAAGGGTGCCTCTTTGTCGCTGTACTACATAAGGCGCGCTGCATCGAAGAGTCACACCTGGAACACTGCGATTCGCACGATCCATGTGCTCGAATCGAGGGACCTCTCGAGAGGAACAGTACTTACACAACCGCCCCTTGGCACTGGCATAGCGTCTGTCACTGACGCATAGCGTCTGTCACTGACGAATGGCCGCTACCGTCCCTTTCTCCACATCTTGAGAATACCTACATAATACATATTTGCACACAGTGTGGTTAGTTCAGCTTTGTACATTAACTTCATTCCGTGAAGTCAACAGAGAGCAGCCGGTGAGCTTTTTTGTACGACACTCTTAATACGTGTCACGTAAATGGACCCATATGAGCTATCGACAGAACAGCTGCAACGTTCACTACCTTTGTACTTTGGTTGAGATGTTGCTTAAAAATTAAAATGGGGAAGAATTAATCGCTATGTTCTGAGCCGATTCAATTATGTCCATCAAACAAAAATGGGCTATTTTGCCTCCGAAAACTAGGGGACGGAAAGCGATTGACGGGCGCAAAGTTTGCTTCGACTTAAATGTCGCCGAAATATTCATAGACGAGGGGAGGGAGTTTAGGGTCAAGTGACGATTGTATAATTTTATATTGTGGATTCACAGAAGAGATGAAATTATCTTGATTACGTTGAACGATTGTTCACAAATGTAAACAGCCAAACAAAAGTATAGGTGGAAAACGCCAAGAATGTGCATGGATCTGCTCGGTGTCCTTGGTCTTATAAGTTCCTTTCACTGACTGTTGGTTATTTTTTTTCTCACAGTTGGTGATAACCAACTTTTAACGGCCAACGTATCACACGGCTGAACTCGTTGTGTACTGTGGCTTATAGAGGACGGAGCCAGCTCCGCCGAGGACCACACGCATAAGCACACGCGCACCAAGCGAGTCAAAGTCAGGCCACGGTACTGCAGTTCATGTTCCGTACCGCTATTTCTCGTCTCGGACACCGAACGAGTTCAAGTCGCAGGGGAGCAGGTGCTGTGACTCAGCAGCGCTGGCCTGCTGTCGCTGCTTCGTCAAGCACTGCATGCGCATCACTTCCGCGTAATCGGGCGGCTCGTCGGTCTGCCCAATCACAGCCTCTTCGTAGGACGGCGGCGGACCGCAGCAGATCACATCCGGGGCTGCGGCCGCCAACGCATCTATGGCCTGCTGATGTTCGCTGCATGTGCGGTAGATGTTGTAGGCACCGCAAGTTGCCACGATAAGTACGACGCAGCCGATGCTGATGAAGTAGTAACCCTGATGCAACGCCGAGCCCAGGCCCACGGAAGCCACGACCAGGAGACACCAGAGCGCGTTGAAGCCGTACAGCAGGGCGCGCGGCAGCCCCAGGTTCCGGCAGGCCGACATGGGGAGGCAGCGGCATTCTGCGAGCACGCACCGAAGCCACCTGACAATGTCACCGGGGCTTCTAGAAGACACTGGATGCTTCAAGAAATGTGCCTGCTTTACGGAAGACTCAAAGCGACAGTGGGCTCTTCGCAGGGAGGGCTCCAATTCTGCCATTTCACCGAACCGCCTGTATCATTTAATCTTAAAATTTTAATTTCTATCATTAATGCTGCGAATAGTATCTCTAGTAATCTTAAGATGTCTGCCGCCACAGAAAAAGTAATTATGAAGGCAGTGAGCAAATATCGCATTCCTTATTTTTGAGGATTTTCGGGCACATTTCTTGAAACACCCTGTATATACATCATCAGGCGCCCCAAAGCGCGCGATGATCTACTTTCGTATCACAAGCTACGTTCGGTGCAGCTCGTGTCAGCAAAGCAAAGAAAAAACGGGAACTATCACTGGGATCACTGGGTCTGTCCATCTAGAGGGTGTCCCAAAAATCACGCAGCGCGATTTAAAAAAAAAATAGGAACGTCGTTACGTGAAGCACACCTAGTTCCCACTGTTCCCAGTACACTGTAGTAGCCACTACTAACTTTTCAGTTAATTAGGTTTAGTTAATTAGTCCTAATTATGTTTAAAACTTTACAAGTACTCACCTAATCATTAAAATGTCAATGAGGCATATGTAGGCATGCTCAAACGAAGTCTAATAGCGCTATTTTGAGCAACGTACTTGCTCATTTTTTCCGGCTAATAAAGCACGCGAATTATGAAAAATAACACGTGACTATGCTCTCACCCGCAAAAAGTGGGAGCGTAGTCTGGACCTGCTACTTCACATTGATCCTGTTTGAGGGCGTTGCTTGCTGATGCGCGCTGCAGTCTAGTCACGTGTCATTTTCAGATTTCGCGGGCTTTCTTTATTAGCCAAAAAAAAAAAAAGTGAGCACGCAATTAGTACGTTGTTGAACATAGCGTAGTTAGGTGTCATTTGCACATGCCTACATATGCCTCATTGACATTTTAGTGATTAGTTGAGTATTTGTCGAGTTAGAAACATAATTAGGACTAATTAACTAAACCTCATTAACAAAAAATAGTAGTGGCTACTACAGTATACTGGGAACAATATGCACTATAGGTGCGTTTCGCGGAACGACTTTGCTCCTTTTTTACATGGTGCTGCGTAATATTTGGGACACCCTGCATGTATAGTACTCCGTTGATCCTTTCGTGACCATTCCGAGCATTTTTGCTTGCATCCTTGATGATAACTGATGCAATCCGTAGTTATGTATACGCCAAACTTCACCGAATCGAAGAGCATAGAGGGTAGAAGTTTGCGTAAGCCTTTAGCCGTCATCTCATCTGCTTTCATTCCCGGAATAGAGTGCGTTTTACATTTTCCCCTCTCTTTCTCATATTTCTTTCGTTGCAACTGCGCGTCGTTATGCGAGCGTACGTAATTCATGGGTTGCATCATGACCCCCCCCCCCCCCACGACCTGCGCACGCAACTCATCATTCCCGCTCAAAGTTTTTATCTCAAAGTTTTGATTCCTTACGTAAAACTGGTGTTCCATACCGGAGCTCTTTTTGAAACCATTATCTTCATGCAGGCACGTAGCCAGGATTTTTTTTCGGGGGGGGCCCAAGGCCTAATTATTCGAAAGAAAGTCTTTTCATGGCAAAAAGGAAAAAAAAAGTTGCCCGGGAATATAAAAGGCTGGACGAATTTCGGGGGGGGGGGGGGGGGGGGCCCGCCCCCCCCCCCCCCCTTGCCTACGTGCCTGTCTTCATGTATACCTCGAACGAGTGGAATCGCCTTCCGGCGTCACTTCTAGTTCTTACCATTGTAAATCCCGACTCGTTCATGAAAGTACAAAATAACATTGTGTGGTAAGCAAACAAGCTTTTTTTATCGGACTAATGTGAGTGCGTAAGTGTGAGTCTCCATCCTTATTTTAGAGAATAGACATCAATTTTCATTGATGCCTAGTGACGCTTCGTTTCACATTTTTGCTTTCCATTTCTGTAGCAGTTTGCTGTAATCACTCCCCTTTGCAACCGCTCTTGATCTTAAATAAATAAATAAATAAATAAATAAATAAATAAATAAATAAATAAATAAATAAATAAATAAATAAATAAATAAATAAAGCATATATGACAACGTTCACATAGGCCCGAAGAGCAGCTAGCATTAAAATTTTTTTAGGTTGTTAGCCAGACTGCTTATGGCTGCTACCACAAGAGCGATTGCTCTGTAGGCTCTCATTACAGCAGCATCACAAGATCTGTAAATGAAATACATGCAGCCACGCAAGTATATCCGAAGACAAGCTCTTTAGCGACTTCACACGGCGTATGGAATCTGGGAACATTTCCGGTAAAAAAAAAAAGCGGGGGGGGGGGGGGGACTACCCTTTCGTGCCTCCAGAGCGTGGTGGTGAGCCGTAATACAGCATACATCAAAATGTAGGTCTTAGCGAGACAAGAAGTGAGTAGTATGCACAAAGTCGGTGCAATGTGCGGTTTGGCGTAATTAACATCATTACAGTGAAAAAAACTTGGAGGATGCTTGAGCTTCGCCTTCAAGAGTAGAACGCGATAGCGTAATCGGGACCCGTGCGCATCGCCTTCTCAACTGCTAGCCTAGCTTCGGTTCTCGGTGCATGCCTCAAGCGTGCCACAAGGAAACGAACGTCTGTGCGAGTAACATTCGCCGTTTCAAACTATTCTGTAGAATGCCTACTGCAATTACAGTCGCGCAGGCCCCACTACGCCATAATTCTTCCTTTTGCGAATCAGCGAAGGGCCCACTATAGGCGTCCGTGAGACAACAGGCGAACCTACGCAGCTACTCACTTTGTTGATGCTTTTCCTGCTGATGATGATTAAATATGTCTGAGAGCTTTGTAACGGGTAGGCCTGTTACAAACACCCACTTGTTGCGCAATTCACATGTTTTGACGCTTGGCGCGATTCTACGCTTCTACCACGCAATATTACATGCGTTGAAGACTCTCCTCCCGCTACATGGCATTCATATAGCGTTTTTTTTTTTCGAAGCTGCTTCAAGCAATGGCATGGCTCCGTGGTAGAACACCTGCTTGTCACGCAGAAGGCCTGGGTTCGAACCAAAAATTTTATTTTTATTTGCATCTTGATTTTTCGGTCACGGACAACGCATATTTTTCGCTCACAACCAACGACGCCGACGCCGGAATTTCTGAGAAATGAGCGCTTTAACGCTATCGCGTTAAAATTCATCATGTACTGCACTATTCTTAAAGGCATTAGCCGACTCGTTCTGTTGATTTTAAAAAAATAAACAAAAAAGGAGCTGTCGTTTCGGATTGCGGATCAGCGTATACCTGTACAGGGTACGCAGTGGATTACCTAAAGAAGGCCAATCACGGAACCACCAACGTCACGAAGACGAAACAAGAGATTAAGCGGAGGTCTACCGTATATAGGAATGTCATCGTAGGAAATATAGGGCCAGAGTAAAAATGCAAGGCCTGGAAATACCATGCGGTTAGGCAGCATTGCAGTCACAGCACAATTTCAGGACTTACAAAGACATCTAACGTATGAAAAATTATCTCTTTTCTCGCATCGACTTCGGTTGGCGGGGCCTTTGAGTTAACTACACAAGGTGTTCGTGGATGCTCGGATTACATAAAAAGCATTATTAAAGAAGAAGAAAAAGGCACCATCGTTGTTTTCTTTAATATCAAAAGCTGCTTTTTGGCGTATTTCCATCGGAAACAAACGTCGACTACTTCAACGTCCTGTTACATTTATTTGAATTTATGTGAAATTATTTTTTGGCAGCAAGTGTAATGTTTTCTAGAATTGTACAAATATTACTTCCGAACATTGCAATTTGTTCCATGGACTTTATTTCATTTATTTGTTTTCCATTGTTCGTGGTGGCAAAGTAATATCGCAAACGGCCTCACAGCGATTTCCTTATCTGATTACCCATTTGCGAACACCACGAAAGCGTCGCATGCTTTCCTGATACGAAGACCTACTATTGAAGATTTTCGAGAGCCAATAAGCATAAACTTCACACATAAAAATTACGAAACCGAAAAAAAAGTTTGTTCTGTCGATTGGGACATACCCATTACAGCAAGGGAACATTGCTGATGGAGATTTTATGGGACATTTTAGTGACAGTTTATATACGGACAGTCTTCTTCAAGTAAGTTTCCTTTCAAACGAAGAGAAAGAACAATCAATCTTTAAGTCAGCGTTCACTGCGTTGTTTGGCGCTGGTCTTTATTTAACCCTGACTGCACAGCGTGTCTGTACCAAGTCTGTACAGACAGGAGTCTGCACAGACGAGTTTTTTATTTCATTTTGATCGCCGATGTACCTCGCTCCTTTTCACATACTTTATTATTATATTACTCCTTTCCTTTATTGCTGTTTCGGTGGAAGACGCTAGATTGTGTTGTAAAAGTAATAAAAAATGCACAGTTCTATATGATAAGCAGTCGTCCCTATTAAAGAGAACAGTTGAGACGCGTGCTGATTATGATTTGAAATTCTAGACAACATCGTACCAAACAGTGCAAGCACTCCAGTGCGAGCGTTCTGTATTTAAAAAAAGGGGCTTGGCTGTGTGCCGGCGATGCATATCATGCAAATTGAGACGCATTTCTCATGACCAAGTGCGGGCATTCCACGATCTTACCGCGTCGTGTATTGGACGGCCTCCTTGTCCTGTGTTTTCAACCGTTAGAAGAACAGTTTACGCTTGACATTTGGCTGTTTCCTTGTACGTCATTCCTTTCACGGTTGCTCACGTCGCGCCTAAACGTGTGCTCTTCAAACCAGAGTTATTGAACTTACCAAATTTGGGACTGTGTATATATATATATATATATATATATATATATATATATATATATATATATATATATATATATTGTGATGACGAAGAGCGGCACCGAGGCCCTGGCGCGCGGGCAGCTAGAGCGAGGTAGAAAAAGACGAGGACAGGATATAGAACAGCTGGCCCAGTAACGGGTGCTGTCTCTGTGTCTCGTTCATTACAATGGCGCAGCCTCCGACGTCAATCGAACCTTGAAGCGGAAGCCACGTGTCCTCGAGGGTCATCGGCAGCGCGGGTCTATCCATCCAAGGAACGCCGTCCACGCTTCCTCTATCATGGACTCCACGACTCGACCGCTGCTGCCGCTACTCATCGAATCATCCGCGGACGGCGTCCATGCCTCTTCGGTGGTTCCAGCGTACGAACTTCCAGGAACCGTGCAACCACTTTCGTCTGAGAATGTGCACGGGCTCCTGTCGTCTGGGAACGGCGCGTACGCTGCCCGTGACACGCATCCCATGCCCAGGACTCTTGCAACCAGTGAGCATCAAAGGTACGCCGTTCAGGCTTCCTTGGACGTGGATGTTGCCGTCGGGAGTACTGCTACCACCGCATACTCCGTGGACGTGAATCCTCGCTCTCTGTGCGCCTCATCCGACAGCGCCGCGGAGCTGTTGTGTACCATCGCAGAACTCCGCGTCGAGACTAACACCTGGATAGCGCGGTGCACCGAGTTGTATCCTGCCGCTATACCATTATTGTGCGAAATGAATGCCCTGTTTGCTGCAGCTGCCTCACAAGGCTTTGAGTCCAGCTCAGTCCAGAGCCGCAGAGAGCTCCGGTGTGCCCTGACGCAGCTCGCATCCCAACTGGACTCCTTGGCGTCGGCATACTCCCGATTTTCGCCTGGCGCAACACCGTCGCCGGCTATCTGCCAATTATCGGAGTTCCACGGTTTTCAGAACGACGCCGACAACTGGGTGGCGACCGTGAACGCAATGGGAGTTCGCGAGTGCTGGACGGAGCAGCAGAAGTGGTCCGTGGCCATAGACCGCCTTCGAAATGGTGCCGCGGCGTGGCACAGGTACGAAGGCGTGAGGCAGCAATCCTGGGCCGAGTGGAGCACCAGGCTCATAGCTGCCTTTGGACCGATTGACCACCATCTCGCTGCCACCACCCAGTCCAACCTCACCGCTACCGAGGATGGAGCTCTGAAGGGGCACCACCTCGAGGCTGCAACTGCTCATTGCAGCTCACCTGCAGACAGTGTCTCAACCTGCCCTGGGACAAACACACAACGGAGACCAGGCCTACCACCTCAGGTCACGGACTCGGCGTCGGTATCCGACGCCATAACATCTCTGCCAGTGACCGAGATCATTTTCTGTCCACATCTGTCGGAAAAGCCACCCCCATGCTCGTCATCGCTTGAGCACTTGGAGGCACCGGCACTTGCTGTACTGGACGCTCCGTCATGCAACGAGCCGTACTTGTCTGTCGATTCAAACGAGATCCTCTCGGACCAGACGGAGGCGGATCTGCGTACCTCACATCATGCACTGGCAGAACGCGAGAATGCTTCCAACTTGCTGCGAGACGTCTCTCCAGAAGCCGCCAATGAGACTGACACGGCGGAGATCGAGCTGCCTGTGCAGCACAAGTCTTCTGCTGTCGGAACGGCTTCTTGCGAGGATGCCCCTGCTGCGCGCAGCGCGTCTTCAAGAAAAGCTGACTTCGGAACGACGGGGTGGTGTTCCACAGCGACAACGCTGCAACAGTACCAGCGGTGTCAAAGGTCAACGCGTGAACTGAGCTTCCCGTTGCAGACGTCTAGTAAGAGACCTAGACGCCCCTCGAACCACTGCAAAAAACGCAGATGGCCTCGTTCGGTGCAGCAAGTGGCGCTACAGGGCCCAACGTCCCGCCCTGTTCTGCCAACTGCGACGGGATAAACGTGCGAACTACATACGACCACATTATATCAACCAAGGTCGCCCGCCAGAGCACGCTGAGGCACCTTCTCAAGCCATGTCGCCGCGGAGCCTGGACCGACCACCGCCATGCAGCCAGTGTCGCCGAACTGAGACATTTATGACTCATCCACACGCCAAGTCGCAGCGTGGCCGGGAGCGACCACCGCTATTCAACGAGTGTCGCCCACCAGAGGCACTTCTGGCAAGTCTCCCAACCAACTCGCAGCGTGGTCGGGACCGACCACCGCGATGCAGCCAACACCGCCCACCAGAGACATTGTCGACTGTTCCGCGCGCTCGCAGTCATGGCCGAGTGTGATGACGAAGAGCGGCACCGAGGCCCTGGCGCGCGGGCAGCTAGAGCGAGGTAGAAAAAGACGAGGACAGGATATAGAACAGCTGGCCCAGTAACGGGTGCTGTCTCTGTGTCTCGTTCATATATATATATGAACGAGACACAGAGCTTATTAGCTTATTCTCGCTCTAGCTCGCTCTAGCTTATTAAGAAAAATTAAGAAACAAAAATTATATATATATATATATATATATATATATATATATATATATATATATATATATATATATATATATATATATATATATATATATATTGTGATGACGAAGACCGGCACCGAGGCTCTGGCGCGCGGGCAGCTAGAATGAAGTAGAGGAAGAAGAGGGAGAGAATAGAACAGCTGGCCCAGGAACGGGTGCTGTGTCCGTCTCTGTTCATTACAATGGCGCAGTCAACGACAACTGAACCTTAAGGCTGAAGCCACCTGTAAGTGCTCGTAGGCCGTAGGCGTTGCGGGTGTCTCCATCGAAGGAACGCCGTCCACGCTTCCTCGCTCATGGACACCAGGACCCTACTTCTGCCGGTAGAACCTATGCCACCATTCGAGGACGGCGTCCAGGCCTCCTCGGTGGCCAAAAGGCAGGTTTACCCCGGCGCCGTCACGACAGCGTACGGCCTCCTGTTGCCCGGGAACGCTGTTCACGCTTCCCGTGGCGACAACCTCTCGCTCAGGACTTCCTCGGCACCTGAGTTGCTGAGGGGCGCAGACCAAGCGCCCGCTGGCAAGGATCCCGCCGCAGTGAGCACAGGGACCCCTTCCTCCTCGGGCGTCACCGTTGGCTCCGCGTGCGGATCTCCTGAAAGCGCCGCCGAGCTTTCCCGTACGATCGCGCGACTCCGCGTCACGGCCCACGCATTGACGGCGTCGAGCTCTGCGCTGTTTCCTGCGATCGTGCCGGAATTGTGCGCCATCAACGCTATGTTGGGTATAGCCGCCTCGCACGACCTTGAGGCCAGCTCACCCAAGCAGCGCAGCGAGTTCCGGTGTACTCTCACGCAACTCTCTAACCAATTGGGCTGCTTAGCGTCCGCACTGTCCGGTTTTTCGCCTGCCGTCCCACCACCGCCGGCTGCCTGCGAACTACAGGAGTTCAACGGCTCTCAGGACGACGCCGACAACTGGGTAGCGACCGTGAACGCTCTCGGAGCTCGCATGGCGTGGACGGAAGAGCAGAAGTGGTGTGTAGCCATAGACCGCCTTCGAAATGGTGCCGCGGCGTGGCATAGGTACGAAGGCGTGAGGCAGCAGTCCTGGGCCGAGTGGAGCACCAAGCTCAAAGCTGCCTTTGGACCGATTAACTACAACCTCGCTGCCACCACCCTGTCCAACCTGACCGCTACCGAGGATGGAGCTCAGGAGGGGCACCACCTCGAGGCTGCAACTGTACATTGCAGCTCACCTGCAGAAAATGTCACAACGTGCCCTGGGACACGCACACACCTGAGACCAGACTCCCCACTTCAGGCCACGGAATTGGCGTCGGTAACCAACACCACGTCTCTGACAGACGCCGCGACCACATCTCGTTCACAGCCATTGGAGAAGCGTTCGCGAAGCTCACCATCGTATCAGCGCATCACTACGACCTCTTTCCACCAACGGCAGTCGGAGAAGCGGCCCTCACATCACGCGCAACGTGACCTGTCTGCGCATTCCGGGAAAGAGGTCCTTCTTGTAGCGTCAAAGCATGGTCCTCTGCTTTCAACACACTCATTGGCCGAGTGTGATGACGCTCAACTACTGCTGAGTGACAAATCGCTTCACGAAGTTAAAGCGACAGGCGATGCCACAATCGTAAAGGGTCAGTCCGTCTCAGCTAGCGGGCACCCGAGCATGGCTGAGTCTACACCCCAGCCAGAAGCCGATGTCCGCCAGCACTGCCCCCGGACGTGTGACAAGAACCACTTCATTCAGACTGCCACTGTGTTGCCCGAAGGCCACGTGGAACACAACGCAGTGGTTTTTTGCACGGGATCCGTCGCTGGTCGACCGGGTTCCGACAAGTTCGGGGGGAGCGGCTGCGAGATTGAGATGCCTTTGGACCCCCTTGACAATCTTGGCGCTGGGTGCAGACATGTACGACCTCGCTCGCATCCTTCGTCCATCCATTATGTACCGACTCGAAACGCAAACCAGGAAGAGGACAAAGTAGACCATACGTGCCACCGCAAATGGCATGCGGCCAGCACAAACGTGCGACCACAACGATACAGCCAGGGCTATCGACCAGAGGCATCGTCATCGGCGGTATGGCAAGCCAGATTGCCGCGCGTCCGAGACCTGCGACAGCTACGAATTAGCCAGTGTCGGTCGCCGGAATCATATTTGGCAAAAGTCCAAGTGAAGTTCCAGCATTGTCGAGCCCGGCCACTCCGAAATAGCCAGTGCCGTCCACCAGACATACTTATGGCAGATTCACAAGCCAAGTCGCAGCGTGGCCAGGACCGACCACCGCGATGCAGCCAGCACCGCCCACCAGAAACATTGCCGGCAGCTCAGCCGACAATGCTTGCAGTCATGGCCGAGTGTGATGACGAAGACCGGCACCGAGGCTCTGGCGCGCGGGCAGCTAGAATGAAGTAGAGGAAGAAGAGGGGAGAGAATAGAACAGCTGGCCCAGGAACGGGTGCTGTGTCCGTCTCTGTTCCTTACAATATATATATATATATATATATATATATATATATATATATATATATATATATATATATATATATATATATATATATATATATATATATATATATATATATAATTTTTGTTTCTTAATTTTTGAACTCAAGTAAAGTGCGTCGGGGGGCTAGTTGGTATGGCATTAGAACGGTAAGGAACTGCGCGATTGACGGAACACAAGAAGTAGTACACAGGACAAGTGCAGACTGCGCTTGTCCTGGTTACTACTTCTTCTTGTGTTCAGTCAATCGCGCAGTTCCTTACCGTTCTTAATTTTTATATCCTAACAACCAAGTGGAAAGGGGTAGCCGTCACCAAGCAATGGTGACAACTTCTTCATTTATTTTTTTTTATTTCAATAAAAAAGTGCTTAGCCAACACAAACTCACCCAAGTCTGGTGCTCATTTGGTCGCCATCTCGATAAGCGATATGTCACTGGCACGGCTTTCATCCCAGCGGGCAATTCTGGGACGTTAAACCCCAGAAGAAGAAAAAATCCCAGCGGGCAAAGGCGACGAGGGCGCGATAAGGGACCACGCAGCGAATCATAACAATGGCGCCATATAACTACGGTGCCGCGTAATTCCACCTATAGGATCAGATCGCCTATTGACCCGAAGCGATCGACATTCAGACGATTGTCCCTGTAGCCGACAATTGCAAACGCAACTTGTTATCCCGCAGACGTGCATGTAAACACGGACGCCCGCAACCTTTTGTGCGGAGCGAACAATAGCGCAAACAAACAAGCTGACGATAGGTCGCGCACCAAGCCGGCCGCACGTCGACTCCGGCACTCGTTACGCGGAATGCAGGACGAGGACTAGTCTACTAGAATAAACAAACGTAACTACTGAGAAACGAAACCGTAGCGATCCGGTCATCCCGGGTCATGACGGACACCGCGTGCGCTGTTGAGACTGCCATATGTCGAAGGAAATTGAACGCAAGAGACATACAGAAGAATAAATAAATACAACAGAAGTTAACAGTATGTGATCACGGGTAAATGTTTACGTGTGTGCTACGTATACCCAATTGCATCATGTGTATACAGTTCAAACTTATTGTGCTTGCGTATTATTGCTCGTACTTATCAAATAAGCAGAGAACAGAGTTTGAAGAGCTACGCTACCGAGCGAAGTGCGTACAACGAGAATGTTTTAGGCGTAACCGCTTAAAACAGACCGCACAAAGGAGGCGCTTGTATAAGTCCAGGCATATGGTTCGTATTTAATGGGGCCGATTAACGCTTTGGATAATGCGTCAGCCTCTCTGTTGCCACACAGAGGCGTGCTGGCTTCTGTCAATAAGCTCTTTTAGTGACTAGCGTTCACTAAAATTCTACTATGCAGAAGATCTCAATGACCGAATTTGTACTGAAGAGCTTCATTTCAGCAATTTTTCGTCGATTCACACCCCGCCCGCTTAAGTCTCATCGTCTTTGTCGCCCTTCCATCACGGCGAAACCAAGTGACAGCACACTCGCGACGAAATAAAAGAAAAGATTCAGAGCCGTTCCACTATAGTGTGAAGATGAAGCCAGCAAGATGGTGGGTCTGGTATACAGTGAATAAAGAGACGTACACACTCAAAGACTCCGGTGCTTGTCTTGCGAATGACGCATATTATCTCATCAAAGGCGGTCTCAAAATCAAATCCTGTAGTGCATAAGAAACCCCGTTGTTTCTAAAGTACAAAATGGCACATGTGGCGTTCGTTTTTATGCAAGTGGTCTTGTCTTTGAGGCAAAATTCTTCAAGTCATTCTGCCATGGTCGGCGAAATCACACAGCTTTATGTTTACTTTTACACCATGCCCATTTTTCCGACGCAAGAACGCTGGATCAGTCAAGTTTATCTGTTAGCCGACCATTGTTTTTCGACGCATCTTTTGTCCGCGGACGCGATCCGCCAGAACCTAGCCATACGCAGCTTCGCTGTAAAAAAGAAAAAAAAAAACGGGGTGAACTCATGTTTCCGTCAAAGTATCACAATCGAAAAGGCTATGTGAAGTCGGAATGTATAGCGTTAAAAGCTCGAGTGCAGGAGACGCATTGCCACGAATGTTTGCGTCGTTTCGCGCTGTTTGCAGCCTCTATCACTTGTTCTGCTTGTGTTTGGCGTTCCAGTTAGATGCGACTGCTGCGGCCGATAACAACGCCGTCGGCGCGTCGGCCGACAGCCTCACGTGAGGGGCCGTCTGGCTGCGCTTTTAAAAGTGATGAGAAACGCGAAATTTCTAGAAGGACGGCGAGAACATGGCGACGGGAGAACACGAAAAGGGCCGATACTATGCACGCCTCCGTAATTTTTTCTTTTTTTTTTTTGCAGATAGGTATACGCGCATGTAAGCGCATACGCTAGAAGCAAGAAAATGTTCGCCAATGAGTTCCTAGTGAACTATAATTTACTAATTGTATCATTACTTCTTCATTTTAGCATGCATGTAATTCTAATATCTAAGCCGATTAGGAGCGAAACCGGTCTCCCAAATCTGCTAAGGAAGTACGCCTCGGAGGTTCACCTGACATCGCCTCGAGCGTGAGAGGCTTGCGTTTTGGCAAACTGCTAACTGGTACTGGGACCCTCATAAGCAGCATAACAAATGCTGCTGATCGTGTTCTTGGCTGCCTACGCCGTAATATCCAATTAGCACCCCCCTCTGTCAAACTTCAAACCTACGCTCTTTAGTCAATCAATCAATCAATCAGTTTTTATTGTGTAACATACATATAATGACTGGTTATTATTATACTGGTATGACCCCAGAGCCCAGTGAAAGGCAGTTGCAGGGGTCCGTTTTTTAACAGTAGTAGGTACTGCTGAGCTACAGAGCAATATAAGTACATAAAAGTGCAACAAAATACAATGAATACAATATAGATACATAGCAATACATAACTACATATAACCAAAAAGAAATCAAAATAATAATGATTAATTCAAGCGATTCCTAAACTCGAATATACATGTGCTCTGTGAGATCCTTACCAAAATAACCAAATTAACCTGCTTGAATCAGTGCAGAGGTGGGCCGTACGTTTCTTTTTTTTTTTTTTCGGATTATTCCTACACCTCCAGCTCATCAAAACTCAAATCCCAAGCTAACCCTCTCAGCCTTGTATCACGCCGTCGAGTCGCCCGTCTTTCTCTCTTCCACAATTTTTTTTGCAAGTCACCCCGAACAGATCTCATTGTTCCTGCACATCGCCGCTCAAGACGGACCAACCACGAAAAGACCGCATACCCTCCTCCTCAAGCTCGCACTGTCTCCAATGCCTCCCCAATCTTCATCCAGACAACAAAGGACTGAAATGACCTTCCCACCGAGGCAGTGCTTCAGTCTGACCCAGCTATCTTCAAGCACATCACAGAAGAGCTGCTTTACTAGATATGCCCACCCCCTCACGTAAAACCACTTCCCTCAAGGGCCTTTGAGGTATAATAAATAAATAAATAAATAAATAAATAAATAAATAAATAAATAAATAAATAAATAAATAAATAAATAAATAAATAAATAAATTCATTTCACAGCACATCCCAATGTTGCATATCTCTAATGTGGCGCTAGTCTTAGGATTTCAGCTATAGGCAGGCATGGCTGCACTACTCGCTGACTTCGCTTTCCGAATTACAAGTTGTGCTCTACGTGAAGAGGTTTATTGGTTGCTTAAGGGCTTAATGGTTGTCAGCGGCAAGGCGGCGAGAAGAACCGTCCAGAGGCACAGCAGCGATCCGAAATACAAGCCGAGCGAGCCGAGCGAGCCGAGCGTTGGCGATGCTGCTGGATGGAGGCGCATCTTCTTCTTCACATATAAGGTTTAGAAAAATTATGAGCGCATTACACTATTAGCGCAATTATCGCTGAACATTTTCTTACTGCAAAGGTGTGTCCTAGACACGTAGCACATATCTGCGAGTACTGCACAGGGTTCCCTTATGACCACTTCGTTCAAACGTTCAAAAGAAACACCTGAAATATCGTTATATACATCTCGTGTCGTAATTCTACAACCCTTCAACTCTAAACCAATGAAATTTGGATTCTGATATTGTGAGCGCTGACTATGTACTTCATCTTCATCTGTACAGAAACCGTGTCAATATACAATCTGTCTATCAACAAAGACACATGCCGTGTTCTAAACGTCCGCACAATGCTCACGTATAGCGCATGCATCAAAGTAAAAACTCGGGCAAGCACTTTCTAGTGTTAAGGACAAATTTCCAAAGAAAAAATTCCGAGGTGTAGGGTTGTTGGATCATTTCGTGCGCGACTGTGAATATGAGTACATTGGCCAAACCAAGGATTTTAAAAGACGGCTAAAGGAGCACAACTACCATGTAAAGCGACGTGCGAAATCTGTAGTGGTTTAGCTCTGCACGCATGCTACATGATGCTGCATCCAAGGGTCATGACATCGACTGGGGCAAGGCATGAAAAGAGACTATCGCAGCGCCGTTATCTTGAATCACTGTTAGTGCGTAGACTATACGCCACACGCTATCGACAGCAGCGATCACAATATCCCGTCTACCTATTTACGCTTGATACCTGCGCCACGTGATCGGGCCTAGTTTAGTGAGTCGCTTGTGCTTCTTTGTGAATAAGGCTACAGCGTGGAGGCCAGAACGGTCCTGTTTTCCTTTTCTTTTTTTTTTTTTTTGTTAGAAGCTTGTGTTTTCGTGTCTGTGTGCGTAGTCGGCGTAGTGTCCTTTCTTTTTACAATTTAACGGCACTTTCTTTTGTTCTCGGACATCAGACTGTGTCTACAAAACCGCTCATAGCAGAGACTATATCTAGCTCTGCTGACTGTCCTTCTGTTTGTAAACGTGCTCCAGACAATCTTCTTTGATTGTTCCATGCCCACCTGCGTTCAAATATATACAAGACGTTGTTTATTCGGTATACGTACCACTCGTCAAAGATAAACTGCTAAATTTAACGCCTCCCACCTGCGAGTGTAAGAACCATGATGGCGCTGTCCTCCCAAGATTAGTACTCGAAGAGAATCAGTATTATAGGTGACAAAGTTTATTGAGACGCCTTGTCACTCGCTAAGAACCCATAGGGCTTACTTGTGGAAAATGAGTCATGAAAGTATGTTCTACATGACAAAGGAAACTTGTAGTAGACGTTTTTACACATCACACGTCATAAAGAATGTTTGTACTCTAAGTAATGAAAAAGCTGTTTTAGCTTCTTTCTTTATAACAGTGGCCTTTCTTCTGCCTTGTCTTTCACTTCTCTCACGCCTGTATTCACGCATTCGCTGCTAGGCAAGAAGGAAGTGGAAGAACAAAATAAAGGCCACTCTTTATCATCTTTCTCCTTATATATATTTCTACTAATATTAACAATAATGCCGATAAATACTACCATGGTGTAGCTCTAACCTGCAGGTTAGAGCTACACCATGCACGCACGCACGCACGCGCACACACGCGCGCGCGCACACACACACACACACACACACACACACACACACACACACACACACACACACACACACACACACACACACACACACTATACCCCTCCCTTTATGGCAAGATGGTTAATAAGTTAACCAATGTTCTAAAAATAGTTGATTATATATCGATTCTGATAACGTTAAAGCTGATTACAGGACAAGATTAAAGTTCCTTTTTCAGCTCGTGAATGCCGATTATAATGTTAACACTTCCTTTTCTTTTGCTTATTCATCAGGTTATCAAACAAGACAGAGGCATTCTCTAATAGTTCCTTGAATGCACAGAATACTGTTTTAAATATTCTTTTTTTTTCTTTGGACAATAACAGCCTGGAATAATCTTAGTACCGTTATTGTTAGACAGAATACCTTAGCAATGTGTGAAAAATGCCTGAGAACGTTATGAATTTGTCTGTTTATACAGGATGTCCCACGTAACTTGAGCCAATACTTTAAAAATGAAAGACGTGTAGGAAGCGAACTGAGCCGAACACATACTATTCGCACTAGCCTATAGTTACTCAGGCTATTTTTTATTGTCCCCTTAACTAACTCATTAATATTGGTGAAGCGTTCAACGATAGAGCCGAATAAAGTGTGAATATACAAGATATGCCTACATATAGCACACAGATGGCCAACTCAGCCTAAGAAGGCTGCAACCACGAAATTTTCCTACTTGCGTCTCTGCTCACACTATGTGGTCAAATGCAGCACAGTGATAAAGCGCACGACTATACATCGCGACATTTTTTAATGACAGCGGCACAACTGTCCAATGCAGTGGTATAGCCTGTGATGAAGCGATAAAAAAATGTCGCCCGCATCTTCCCACGGGGGGAACTCGAGTAAATGCGTCGCAGAGTGGTGGGGGTATCGCGTGAATGTTGCGTAATTGGGTTTCGCAGAAGCGTCGCGCTGCCCGAGTGATGCATCCGCAGCTCGACGTTCACGAACGGTTGCTGCTGCTCGAGCACGACGTTCAGGATCCACAGCCCGTCGTTGCCGTTTCGCAGCTGCTTCTCGTTCCCCGAGTGAAGGATCCGCAGCCCGTCGCTGCCGTCTCGCAGCAGCTTCTCGTGCACGAAGTTCCGGGTCCGCAGCTCGCTTCAAACGCTTGCGTTCAGCGTCGTATGCTCGTCTCTTCGCAGCCTTGTCTTCTGCGTTGCTTGCTGTTGTTGACGCCGACGATGGTGAGGGTGGGGTAACGTTGCCTTCAACGAGTGGTAGGACGCTTATTGAAGGTACTGTTGCTTCCATCGCATCTACTCGCGTCAAGCAAAGCGTCAAGTCAAGCGAAAGCCAAGTAAAGATGCCCTTGACTGAATTCCGAACGCGCGCTCCGCCGCTTATATACACACCGCCCGCGTTCGATCGAGAGGAGGGAGGGACGGAGAGGAGGGAGGGAGAGGAGAGGCCTGCTGCCGACGCGAGACCAGCCGAGTATGCGAGGGAGGGAGAGGAGAGGTTTGCTGCCGGCACGAGACGAGCCGAGCATGCGCAGTGGGGGTGTGGACGGCGGCGGACGCCGCAGGTGCGACTAAGAAATGATCCGCATTTAAAACAGCGACAAAACAGGTATGAGGAGCAACAAGAGCACGCTGCACGTCGCCGACCTTGCGGGAAGTGAGCCAACGAACATCAGTGCCGACGGGCGCGAACTGTCGAGCGGTTGTGCCGAGTCCGATGAATGTCGAACTAATCTACTGTGTATAGTGAATGACATCACGAAGAATCGGTCTGCAGGCACGTATAGCTCGCAAAGTGCATCTTGAATTACGAACACATGAGAGAACTGCGCCCATATATGATTAAAATACACCGATTGGCTCCTCTTTTAACATGCGAACCGAGAATACGAACAAAGTATGACTAACACCTTCCGTGGCACATAGTCTTCTACACATCGCTATTCCTCACGCGCTAGGGCAAGCACCTCTACTACAATCGCAGCAACGCGCTGTTGCTTGTGTAGGAAGGCGCAACAGTCACTTGCCGTGCACTTCTAGCCAGATTATGCTCTTCTTCATGATGATTGTGTGAAAGGCTGCCCGCTTGCTCGGCTCCTTCGACGCCACTGGGCAGGCGAAGTCTCTCATACTTCGCGCACATGGAGCCTCGCTCAATTAAGGTCAAAACAATTTCAACGTAGAGCCCAAAAAGTGTGTCTCTGCCGCGTTCCATACCCACGTAACTACCGTACGAGCAACGGGGTAGACATTGGCTATAGTGCCCGCCAGCATAACTTACTAGCTATGGCATTCTGATACGATGCACGAGGTTGCGGTTTCGATTCCAGCGTACAGTCTCATTCCTGCGGAGACAGGGTAAAAAGGGAAAGCGCGCACGTATTGTGCTCTCAACGCGTGTTAAATAAAGACAGACGGTCAATATTAATCTAGAGCCCCTCCACAACGGTGTCTCTCATAGACGGATTATGTTTCGGAGGCGTTAAACTTCGTGCTTTAATCTTTTCAACTACACGCAATAAATGAAAGTAGGTAATAGTTCAGTCAGGACTTAACAGCGCACTAATTTACTAGTTGCGTTAGTCCAACCAACCAACGGCCTGCAAGTTATCTGTGAGAGAAAAAAAGTTATCGTGACTTTTCATATTAAGAACCATGAATCGACCCTGCGGCATCCGGAAGTTGAGCACACTGACCTTGTCGACCCTGCAGCATCAGAGCCCCGTAAACAACTTGATCAATTCGACGCATCGGTACTGTTGGAAAATAAAAGAATTGTTTCATAATGCAGCGTTGCCAGAAAAAACGTATCGCATGAGTGAGAGGTGATCGCGAGCGTTCACGTGAGATGGTAATAGAAACGATGTCATCGCCGCTATCACTGCAGTTCTGAGCGCGCGTAATCTGTGGCTCTGCGCCTTCCCCGTAAAGATTGACGCCCTGTGCGTTGCTCTTTGGGACGATCCCGCCACTGTGCTTCCCTCGCACTCTTTTGCCGGCGCCGGTTTCCCAGTTCACCGTATCTTTATCGTAAGTTGTCCAGCTCATTTCAGGCAGTCGACGACCGGATGATTCTGGTTCCAAAAGCAAATATATCAGCGCCGAAGCGCATTGTTTATATTCGGAAGCACGGGAGACCTCCAAAAACTAAACAAACAAGGCGAAACAAAAGCAGACCCAAGAGGCCCTTATAAAGCGCGTGGGCACGCACAGCCCAAGGACCGATGCCCGAAGTCAAGCGCAAGGTGAGTGCCGAGCTGCAAAGGTCGCTACGGTCGCAAGTTATCCAGAGCTCTCCGGAGACGCCGCATAGAATAATGCATGGGCGCGCAGTGGGTTTTTATCGTCCCCCGCTATTGTTCTCTGGTTTGACCATTGCCCAGGATTTCTCAGTGTGAATAACAATAAACTTAGCTGCTGAAGTTAAAAGTACAACAGGAAGCCAAATTAAGCGCCGGTTTGTTTTTGAAGAACTATATCATGACGTCTTAGTCGGGCAGATGTTTATTTGGTCCGAGGACTCGGCAGCGAACAGGCACTCTGCACTCACGGTGACGATGATGACACACGGCGAAAATGAGGATGCATAGCCAAAGGTATGATGATGGTGATAATATACAGATGAGGAAGATCTGTATAACAAAGAGCCACGATAGTAATAAGTGTCGGGGTTTTACGTCCCAAAACCACGATATGAGAGACGCCATAATGGAGGGCTCCGGAAATTTCGACCAAAAATCAACGTCCATGCTCAGCGCATAATCCTATATGCATGCGCTACCTGAGAACAGTGGGCCTTCATCCGACGAGACCACCGGATTATGATTTGTGGCTCTAGGGGCCCCACCATAGAGCACTGTTGATGTATATAGGTGAAACCGGCCTCTATATGTATATTCAACTATGTAGGCCGTTGGGCAGACTCTGGGAATATATATATATATATATATATATATATATATATATATATATATATATATATATATATATATATATATATATGCGCAAGTTAGCTCACGCTAACTTGCGCATTTACAGTATCAATTCGCCCTACAATGCGCGCTTCACAGCATACGGTATTTACACACATTGAACGACACTCATGACCAAAAGATATCAATGAATCCAGAAATTGTCATGTTTAGTGTCAGAAGCAGCATATAGAATTTAAGCGCTACCTACCAGTTTGGGTTGCTATATTGTATTTGTATTGCTTGTAAATTAACACGAAGCTATTGGATGTTTTGCTTATCTCTATTGGTTGGTGCATGCAAGGTGTGAGGTGCGCCGTAATAGGGGCATGCGGATGAATTTTGACCATCCGGGATTCTTTACCGCGCAACCGTTTAATCTTCACTGTTTAGGCTAAGTACACGGGAGCTTTTGCGCTACTATCCCAACATCGAAATGCGGGGCCGGAGGTCGAACCCGCGGCGCGCCTTAGTGCTTAGCATCACAACGCCACAACCGCTACGACAGTGCGACGGGTATTTTTAAGATATTTCACTCTTTCACTCAAACAAAATCCCGCACAAAGATCGTGAGTGCCATGTGCAAAGAGAAAACAATTGTTTGGAGCACTGTCACTGGTGGAGTCTTTTTTTTTTCATAACCCATAATACCTCTGTTCCCATTTTGATCTTCTCTGTCGATGTAAATATACAGAGGACACCTAAAATGATATTTTGTACTTACGAATACGCACTACTAGAAGTGGCAGAATGCCAAACAGGAATGTAGTCAATAATTTAAAAAAGCACGTGTTGCTCAGCGCTCGCGCTGGCGTTTCGTCCAAGATGCGAGAGGCGCCAACGTTGTCAGGAATTGGAGACTGCAAGTGTATGATGCCGCTTGGCCCCGAAACTCCACTCTGGCTCGAATTATCAAGGAATCTCAAGAGACGAGGAGCTCCGCAAGCGAGGGGCAGTGAGAGCGGAAAACCAAGCAGCTGCGCAATTCTAGTCATACGTTTGTGTCCGCAGAGAATCGAAGGAATTGCGTGTGACGTAAAAAGTGTGGCAGATACGGACGCACATAAAGCATGTCCAGTCCGAGTGGTTTACTTTTGCGCTATAGCGGCGCTATATTATTAAGTCTGGTCGAGTAGCACGATAGTTGCATCCATCTCGAAGCGTAAAATAGCTGTCACCTAGTTCCTACCCTGGCAGGCGACCTATACAGGGGGGCTTTTCATAAGCACGAGAGGGCTCCGCAAGTTCAGAGCGATATATTTCAATGAACACTGAGACAATGCCCATTGTAACGTCGCTATGGCGACTCAGGGTATGAGAGACGCCGTAGTAGAGGCCTTATATAGGATAATTTTGACAAACTGGGGTTCTTTAACGTGCACTGACATCGCACAGTGTACGGGCCTCTGGGATTTCGCCTCTATCGAAATGAGACCGCCGCGGCCGGGATCGCACCGCGCCTTTCGAGACGGCAGCCGGGCACCGTAACCACTGAGCGACCGCGGCGGCTGAATAGCTTGTGAATCATTAGGGCATCCATTAGTGCCTCCTTTAATTGTTACGTACGTGAAGGCAAGGTGTGTTATGCGAACAGAAAAAAATTAACATTTTTGGTTAGTAACAGAACGCAGTATAGTAACAACGTGCAAGCCAGTAATTGATGAAACCGGCCAGTAAAAATGAGTAAAAGTAATTGGCCAGTAAATAGTGAAACAATACAAGCCAGTAATTACCACTAAGAAGTGAACGAACAAAGGCGATGTCTTAACAGAGTTACCCAATTTATTTTTAATGAAACATTATCCGTGTGATTTGTAATGAAGGGTGATACTTGGACAATTTCATGGTATAGAGAATAGAGCCAAAACGCTTAAGTTAGTATAAGCAATTGTTTACCAGGTCACCGCCCATTGTTTTCTTGCAGAGAACCAAACAGGCACGTGTGGACATGCGTTCTTTTGTTTCTTCTTTTGTTTTCTTTTTTTTTCAGGAGTTTTAATGATAACGCTGGCGTTTAGCTACTAATAGCTGTATGGTTAATATTATTCCATCACGTGAGGAACAACAAGAAGTATCACCCATTAAACAAAAAGAAACACTTTATCGATTAGGAAATTCACCGTTTAAACTGCCTTACGAAACTAGATGTCCATTTCGTTGATGACAGGCTTGAGTTCCTGACGAAGGAGTGCTGAAAGGCACAGTAGACACTTGAAAGAGGTCTAACGACGATGATGTAGTTCTATTAAACATAAGTCAAAGTTAGCGAACGGAAATTTCAGCTGCCTATCCTGCGCGGATATAAGAGAAACGTAAGAGCATTAAAAGTTAAAGGAACGAGAACAGAAACAATTAGTGTGTATGCGCACGCATGAAAAGGCGTTCGACGCTGACACGATCTGTTGCCCAAATACTGTTGTCCTTTTAAATACTGAAGCTTCAGTTTTAGCAAGTCATCACGCATTGTCACTTGGCTATAACACCTCATTCATTACAACAAGCGAAAATGCTTGATTGTAAAGCGTTATTACCATAAACCGTGGTTGTTAACTGCAGGAGCTAAAGCCGGCTAAATGTACCCGAGCTGACGCTCTTGACAAGAGGAGTGACGCGCAGCCGGGCTTGCGATCCCCTTAAAAAAAACACTCCTTAGTATTCATAGAATGCTTTTTCGCAAAATTTTTCGTAAGCACATTCCTGTCAACCTTTGTGCTGGACATATTAGCAGAGGTGGCTCTCCCGCAGCAAATAGCACTACGAACGAAAAGCCTTGTGAATTCAACCCGGCCTTGTTTCTGCTGCCCTCTAGTCTGAAATAAGCTTATTTTTCAAATTCTGTTTCATTCTGGGCCAGTCTTACATGCAGAGGATATTCGCCAAAAAGTAAACGCAAGCAAATCACCCATTTTGGTTCTCTTTCTGATGGTGCTGACCGCAAACCATGGTGCATATCAACTGAGAGGGGTTGGCCAACGGTCGAGTGGCACTCTGCATCGTAATCCGCGCGACATATCCTCCTCCTCTTTTTTTATTTTTCTGCGTTATGGGGGCGTTCAAAAATAACACATTTCAGCGTCAGAAATAAGAAAAAGCTGAATAAAGTTCAGCTAAGGAATATTAGTGTCGCACTTCTTTTTTTTATGATTCCTATAAATACGGGTGATTCAAACAAGACGGAGGATAACTGCGACTGCACGAACCACCAACCGTTGCCACAGCGTCGGTGCCCAGCGCGCAGCTACGGCTGATTTCGCCCTTTCTGGGCACCGACAGCGTTTTGTGCGGCTTTCTTGGAGTTCAGCTGACGTTATAGGCGCACGAGAAGGTCACCGCCGTTGTCTCTGCTTGCAGGTACGTGTTTTTCTTGATTAAGAAATTGTTTTAATATCTTGTTTAGGCACCTGATTCCGTTGCGTATTTAGCGCACCGAGGTGTAACAAGCGACTTGACGTTCTAGTAATAAGACTGAAATTTTCTGTCCGGAAACTACGTCGATATGTGGGCTATTTCGAGAGGCCGCTGTGTATGGTGTACCGTAGGTTTTTGACAATCTGCTTATTTAAAATGGCTGATTCGAGCAAGGGCTCATTCACACTGCAAATGCACAGCGGAGTCTCAATGCGAACGGTCGCTTTTGGTCGAAAGGCGACTGCTTTGGCTCGCTGATGGAATTTGCAGTCGCGCAAGTGCAAAATCGAGCAGCGAGAGACTGATGAAAAGCAGTCTCTTTTCAACCGAAAGCGACCATCTCGGTCGCGCCACTTCGAGAGTCGCAGATGCGAATGGGCTCAAGCGTTGACCAACTCCGCGAGCGCCGCTCTGTCTGTTTCGCGGTGTCATTGGCGTTGTCGCCGGCGGCGTAACCGTATGACTGGCGCAGCGGACGAAAGAGAGCGAACGAACGCGCCAGCCGCGCTACTCGCAGCGTTCTGTTCACAATGAGCGATGCAAATGGTGGCAGTGCTTTGTCGACCGCTGCTGCTTACAGGCTTTCCGAGCAGATGCTCACCGACGCCAGAATCCACAGGTTCACGCCGCCAAAGCAACAACTATAAGCGCCACCGCCGAGACCACCCCGCCGCTCGCGCCGCCGATGTCGAAATCATTGCCATAGCCAGAGTCATTCAGTGCTTTACAGGGTATCGTAATCGTCAATTCTTTTCTTTTTTTTTTTTTCGTTTGTCCAATGGCTGTAGACTATCCCCTTATTTCGCGGCACTCTGATGCGAAAGCTATGTTCGGTGCGCGCAGATAAAATAACCGTCATTGACAAGCGCCTGACAGGCTCGTGTTTCGTCACTACAAAGTTGTATCGCGCTGAGAGGAGCTTCGCAATGCCGCGAAAACAGTGCATAGAAAATTTTAACGTTCTTCAGTACGTCGTGGCATGTAGTACGTATTGATAGGTGCCCAAGCAAAATGGCCGTTGTCACTGAGACGTGCACGAATGCCAGCTTCTTGTCAAGGCATGCAACTGCGTTGTGCATAAATAAGCGAGCTACGGCTTTTGTGGCCTATACCAGACAAACTGGACAAACAAACAAACAAAAGCATTATATTTGCGAAGGAACTGCGTCATGCAGGTTTTCGATCGCCGATTCTGGAAGAGCAATTCATGATGCAGTCTTATACCAGGGCTTGAGATCTTCTCTTGATCTGACCATTGAAACATGCGACCCGTGCTCCTTATTTACCATTCGAGCAGTCTTGCGACAAAAAAAAAAAAAAACGCACATGTTGAACCGGAATCGCTTCAGTTCTGTCAACGGCATTCATGTTGACCTCATACGAGTGCAACTATTGCGGGGATGAATGCAATTTGTATTCAGCGGCGGGTTGTAGCTCTAGTGGTGCATCATGCTACGCTCTTGAACCTGGACAAGCTATTAAACGACTCTAGTCGAACGCGGCCCGACTGTAGCATATATGTGCGCTATCTGGATATTCCTTGTCCATAAAATACTGCAATAAGTTTATGACACTCTCCATGCAATGACGTGACTTTTCTTAAATGCAAAGAAAAAATGATTGACAATGACGCCGACCTACTCTGCTGATGGTCAATGATCACGTATACGTGAACTGGTCGATCTCGCCCACGGCCATGGGCAGCGTTGACTACGCATACGACTGCGCTGCCTTGTGTTAGTCTTGACCCCGTCGAGGCGGTTGTCCACAAACAATAAACAGTGGACGCGTCCAAAAGTAAACCGACATCGGCCGCACCAAGTTCCAGGAATGATAAGGCCCCGGGACCAACAAATCGCATCTTCGTCGTGCGATACACCACCACGCGAACTGCGCTGGTGTCGTGTGCAACTGGGACCATTCGTAAGACGTGTACGCTGCCACACTTCCCACTATATTTCTTTCTGCGGTGTACTTTCTGCAACGCCTTGTTGTTTTCCGCGACGTTCTCGCTTCACGTTACGCCGGGTACGAAGGAAACGCCTGGACGAGCCTTGGGTCAGTCTCCCTCATGCGGCAGACGCGCACACACCCCATATCAGTAGCTCTCCGGTTTGCTAAAACAGCGGTAAAATAAATAAACGAGGGAAAGACGACAGCACCGCAGTGATGCTTTGTATGTTGACGTACTCGTCAGGATTTCAGCTCGAAAGCCGAGAGTGTGTTCATCAACCACAGTTGTCGCCTGCCACCGTAATCGAGCGCTTTCAGCGCACTCCGGTGCGCTGAAATGTATATTTTGTATGCTACACGCATAATTGTGTTTTTCAAACCGTGTAGTGCTTTTGGAGTATCAATGTTGGCTCGACGACATTTTTCGTCACGGACACTACAGCCTGCGTACTTTTCAGAAAGGTTATACTTTAGACTTAATGACCCCAAAATGCGCGAAATGATAATTTCACACTTTGTTCCTTAAACTTACTTTATTTTGACCGAGGTAATATCGTGCTCTTAGGGTAGAGAAGCAATGACAGGCCTTAGGGTCACAGTGGCAACTGTTATAATAACAATTATCATTCATGTACACATATATAAACGCAGATGAAGGAAAAAGAAGCGGATTAGCAGCTCTCTCCTAAAAGATGCACCACGCCAGCCCACTAGAGGAGGGAAAAAAATGGCAAATACGCGACATAGAAGTTCTGCAACGCGCTGTCGAGCCATCTGAGACGAGGCGTGACGCATTTCCACACCCTACACGGCTAGGTCATTCGTGTCGCGCAGAAGCAATTTGTTAAACATTTTTTTTTTCTTGATGTCAGCATGGTGTCCTCAAAATTCGGAGAATGTGTCGTAAATTCGGCCACGTGTCGTGGGTATAAAATCGAAGTAAATCTCGCCGACGTACACAAAATGACGTTCGCTGAATAACCTTATACGTCAATAATGTCGATGTCGAGACGTGTGTGTGTGGCTGTAAACCGACGCCGCTCAAGGAGGGGATGTGCGCAGTCTGGCTCGACCACTAACAGCCGAACTGATACCAGCAGCAACCTTATCTTTCTTGTAGTAAACTCTGCTCACTCTTCGTTTTAGGGAACGCTTGAGATATGTTTTTGTTATTGAATAAGTATGTTGAATAAAGACACAGAAACAACGTTTTTCGGCGGTTAGAATTAGTTGCATTACTCACTCAGGCAGCATGTTAAAGACGGTACGAAGAAAGTGAAGCTGACAAAGTATTGAACACGTGCCCGAGGATTTTAAATGCAGACGCAGACATGGCTAAATTAAATAAAGTCGCAGACTAGTAAGACGTGCGACTATGACTTTCAAGTTTCTTATTGGACCTGGCTGTACGTCTGGAAAGGGGCGCATGTTCAATGGCAACTAAGCGCTGAAAAAGGTTAGGACTGCTCGAGTAATCGATGCTAAAGACTGCAATAAAATATCTCGCGGTCCACGTAGCAACCGTACACGTTGCAATGCAATACCTTAGCACCTGTTTACTCAATTGGCGGACCAGGTGGACAGAGGAAAGTACTTCTAGTTTCTGTCAAGAACGTCGTGTTTGTAGTAATTCACTCGATGTAGTCAACTAGCGATCACTCGAGAATGCTCGTATCTGCATGGCATACATCTCGCGCATGCAGGTTACTGTTTCGATGGCGGAGGTTGTATTTTCGGAGGACATATGCATGCCTTAAGGAGCCTGACCTATCGTGTATAAAACCTATATGTTGCTTGTCAGGAGCGACTTGCAAATTTTAGCCATGTTTTACTTGTCTACAATGGGTTGTTACTCGTGTTATCACTTACGTACAGCAGAAACGGTCATCGTAGCCGCGCTGTGTTATGTTGTGCCGTTACAAATTAGGCCGCCCACACGTATCTTAACAAACGTTCTTGCTTGGTAGAATCAATGGACATGTGAACTTTGGAACAGCCGCCGCTACCTGGCGCCTCAATGTCCGTAGCACATGCTCTTGTGGAACGTGAGCTCGGGCGTCATCGGACCCATGTTCATGTCGTCTGCCACAGCCACAACTGAAAAGGGCAGGCGAAAACGCTCTCCAGGTATACAAGCATCGCAGCAATAACACCGCAGCGCGTTATGGCGTAGATGAGAAACGCTTCAAAAATTACCAGCCACAAATTACGTTTACAATCAAGTCACTAGCTTGACTTGTTCCAGAGCACGTGGCTATGCGGTCAGTTGTATGTTGCCACTATTCCTGCAAAGGAAAATGTGTCACAATCTCATCCGCCGCCTACAATTTCGCGAGACTATCATATCTTCTGCCCTCAGACGGAGTTGCTCGCAGTGAGGGGAATACGTTGGCGTCTCGCGTAGAGGTCAGACATTAGGTTATGACCCGGTTTCATCACGTTGTCTGTTCCGACCAAGTTGATCCAAATGTGTTCCCATCGTTCCTACCCTGGTACAGCCCCCTCCTTGAATGCTAACGTGACTAAAAAACCGCGGCCCCCATTTTCGATGCTCGCCTAGCAGCTGTATATGTATAAAAAGAGACTTGCACGTGACGTTTGTTTCCTCGCTAGCGATGCCAGAGCCGCGTCACGTCGCCGGCTGTCGCTCGAAGCGTAGATTGTTCTCGCAAGGGTTGCCGGCGCAGTCCGGTCCTACGTGAAGATTTCTGCGGCTATCTCATCCGGCGCTTCGGAGAGGGAGGGCGCGCGAGCTCCGAGGGCGCCCTTTAAAACAATCTCCCTTGCCGTCCTTACGGGGTCTAGTTAGAACTGGCGTGCTATCACCGGCTCTCTCTGGTGCTCCCAGAACCATGTGCGCGCCGTGCCCGCCGCGTATATAGCCCCCCTGCCGGTGCCACGAGTCAGACGCTCGCTTGGAGACCGAAAGTTGCGCACGCATGTTCCCTTTCAACAACCACCGCCGGTGACGAAGGCTTCCGCCGCCACCTCCGAGGTCAGTGGCTACTTTCTCGCGGTGTGTTCCATTATATAACTGGAAGACATATTCAACTTGGGGGGGAACATATTTAACTTGGACCGAAGCGAAGAAAGGCTGAGAAGCGGACCGCCACGGTCGGTCCTTCCGTCTTTCTTTGCGTTCGTCCCGCGGCGCTTAGATCATAATTACTGGAAATCATAATTGTTCGAAATTATGTCTTCGTGAGATCAAATTCTGATCGCTAGTTCGTGACGGGCGCGCATATCCTTACACGGGATAAATTCAGTCTCCTTTTCTTACATCATATGTGAATTCGATTGATACTCTACTACATCTTTCCAGAGAGTATTTTCAGATCACTATCATGAGCAATCTTATTATGTTTATTTGCAGTTAGTAGCTCTTTCGCGAATTGTCAAAGCGATCATGCGCACACATATTGACCGCTCATTGTTGTGCATTGCGTGCGCTTATGACGACTCGTGAACACGTTTAGCCACAGCGAGTTCATGCGACCCGTTCTGCCATGGTGTTATCCATGCGTAACGAGCATGGTGAATAACCGCACGCAGGCACGTAGCCAGGATTTTTTTCGGAGGGGGGGGGGGGGCTAATTGTTCGAAAGAAAGTCTTTCCATGGCAAAAAGACAAAAGTTGTTCGGGAACATAGAAGGCTGGACGAAGTTCAGGGGAAGGGGGCAGGGGGAGGTTACTCCGTATACCTCCCATAGGATGCCTTAATTCATGACGTCAGCGCTGGCAGCGCCAAACGTACCTTCAGTTAATATCCTGGCGGCTGGGATTCAGAGACTCGAACGGCAGAATGGCGGCGCACACGGTATGCGTCGTCATGGCAACACTAACACCAGCCACGCCTTCTCTCCTAGCACCCTCGCGCGCGCCAGGTTTCTCTTTTTGTTTTGTTTGCGTGCGCGGGCTCCTTCTCCCTTTCGTTTATGACTCCCTCGCCCCTCCTCCGCGTGCTGCGCCGTGAAGCGCGCCGGGCGCTTTTTTTTTTTTTTTTTTGCATCCGCTACGCGTGCTGCGCCGCGCGTTCGTTGCGCGTTTGCATGTGCGCAATTTGCAATCAGGCATTCTGCAAACACTGCAGTCGTGCAGCATGTGCCAGAACGCAAAAGAATGAATTGCACTCACAACACAAAACATCTTTGGTCTCTTTTTATTCTCCTCGTTTCCGAAAATCAACATTCTATCAAATGTGGTGCGATACAGGCTCAGGATATTAACATACACGTGTTCATGATCACTAAACAACACGAAAGTTCTCGGCAATGTTAAGAATTTAAAGAACAGTGAAAAAAAAAACAACATAACACTAGGGCACATATTCAAAAACACAATATTTATACTGACAAAAGTGCAGAACAGCTTCAGATATATGCGCACGATATTGCACGAAATTATAACTAACAAAATTGAACATTCCTGAATGCAAAAACAATGAAAGCAGTTGAAATACCTAAAAGTAGAATAATAATGTAACCACCATTTTAAAGATGTCAAAATGAACTCCACATATAACACAACTAATATTTGCCGCACTTTATTGACTACATTTCCAAAAACGTTGATTTTCATATAACTAGTGATGATAAACGCGGAGAAAATGAACGGCTGATATCGGATGATTCATGGCATCTCTTCTTGAAGTGCGCCGATTCTGCAATTCTTCAGCTTTTCTCTGGGCGCACCGATCAGCTGTGTTGCGTTCCGAAATACGCCCTAAAGAAAAGGGCAAGTTTCAATCAGATAAAGAGCGCCGTCGATTCGTGCAAAAGTGAACTCGTTTGTTCGTCTCAGAGCAGCATAAGTTTTCATACATCTACCTAATGTCTCACAAACGTGGTAATAGGCGATGGGGAGTAATTAACCGGAGACAAATGCAAAGCACACACTCAAGCACGCGGTTCTGTGAGAGTTGTAAACCTGTAACTATAGTTACTTTGCATTACTCCGCTGCTTGTTCGTATAACGATTTAAACGCAGCATCCTGCCCTTTTCAAATCAGTCATTTTTGAAAACAGTAACTGTAGCCCCACTGCAGAGAATAGCTACTCGGTATGGACGTGAATTCAAATTGACACAATGAAAACCGCGACTCAAGTTCGTTGTCTGTCTGTCAAAAGGCACGCTCACCTGTCGTTCTTTTGGGGGCCGGCACATATATTCCGGAACTTGTTCTGGAAGTATTCAAGCAACAAAGCACTATGCACGAACAGCGCGAGTCGTAAAACATCGCATCGCACAAGTACACAGCGAGCGAGCACCATGAAACGGGCGAGCGACGACAGCTAACGCACGCCTTACCAACGCCAGACACGAAACTTTCTAACGGATTTCAAAGTCGGCGGCGCCAGCAAGGCGGCGGAAAGCGCGCCTCCCGCAGGAAAGGGAGTTGATCCCGCCAGAGAGGGGGTTGAAGAGAGTTGGGAGGAAAGAGACGGAACGCAGATTTTAACTCTGATCCCAGTCAACAAATGGCGCCTCAATTTGCCATACCGGTCACGTGGGTTTCTTTCACTAGCCTGGAGGGGGGGGCCTCCCTGCCTACGTGCCTGACCGCACGGTTCTCTTTTGTTCGTTCAGCCTTGTCTGTACCACTAAACCGTAATCATGTGAGGCTGGGCAGCTTTGCTAGATATGCCGGCTTCTGCAATGTTACAGGTAACTGTGTTTCGCTCTCTTGCGAAGCGCTTCGTGTTTTCACATCCGTTGTTCAGTGACATAAAGTACACGGCAAGGAATCGATCTCGAGTACATAGGCAATAAATTCATGTTTTGCCTTTCCGAATTTTGAATGTCACTCGGCTATCGTATTGCATAATTACTGCAATTGCATTTGCGTAAAGTGATACTAAAGCACGCCTTGAACGCTTGAGAAATGTTTCTTGGCTGTCCAGTTTTGTATCGATAATGATTACTAGACCGTCGAAGGCAGAAAGCTTAGTAGATATGCTGTAAGTAGTTGCAAATATTTTCGCTTAGCTTATATATAATATTTTTTGCATTTAAATGCGGCCGCCGCAGCGCGATCGACTCCCGGCCGCGGCGGCCGCATTTCAGATGGAGGCGAAAATGCTCGAGACCCGTGTACATAGATTTATGTGCACGTTACAGAACCCCAGGTGGTCAAAATTTCGGGAACCCTCCTCTACGTTGTCTCTGATAATCATATCGTGGTTTCAGGACGTTAAACCTGATTTATTATTATTATTATTATTATTATTATTATTACGTTATTCATGCTGCATAACTCGCACGACAGCACACTTAATGACATGACTAATCATCTGTGCTTCTATAATTATGACAGACGAGCACATTGTAGACAACGATTTGGCGCCCGTTTCACAAGCAGCGTAACCGACCCATTCTTTGTTATAAGATGCACGGCCTCGCCCTGTTCGCAGAGTGCCGCGCACCAACCAGCTCACAATGGCTGCACTTTCGAATCTCTCGCCCCTCATATTTACTCTGATGTTCTAGGTATAACAGTATCATTGGTCCAGTTACGTTATTCGGGAACTACCTTTATTTATGCGATTACGTTACTGCCGCTTGGGTGCATTTTAAGATCTCCTCCTCGCTGCCCCAGTGGCCACTGATTCCGGGCTACAGCTATAGTGTAATGGTTCTACGTGTAAAGCTTGCTCAGTGACTACTCTACTTTGCTTCTTTCGCGGCAGTCTTCTCTATTCTGCTGCGTGCTTTGTCTACGTCAACCAGAAGCGTAGCCAGAAATTTTTTTTCGGGGAGGGGGGGTGGGTTCAACCATCGTTTTTGTATGTTCGTGCGTGCGTTTGTATGTGTGCGTGTATATATACACATGCAAAATCGATAAATTTCGGGCGGGGAGGGGTTTGACGTCAACGCATCTATTAACCTGCATTTCAGAAACAAGGTCGTTAAATAGCACCCTCAAGTAAATTGAACGAATTGTTCCGTTTGACAAAAATGTGAGGAAAAAGTTATCGCGTGACATGTTTCTTTGAATGTGTTGCTTGCGCACGGTACCGATGGCTAGGCGATTCGCTAACAGGAACGTCGGAGGCTATCATGATCACGTGATTTCCCATCTGTAACTGCGTTTGTGTTACGGGCCCAGCATTCCTTTCAGTTGCTTTCAAACACTTCGCGACGAGGCGCACTGTCGAAAGCGGCCTCTTTTGCTGCCGGTGCAGCCAGTTCCAGGCTGCGGCCAGCATGAACAGGGGCCGCGCTTTTTTCGCAAGGCAACTGACTGCAACCGAGCCCGGTCGTTTCTTTGCCTACTTCCAGATGCCGTGCTTCATGGCTAGCGAGAAGAGTGAGACCACCCTGTCCGCCTGGACCGTGCTGGGCGCCGGCGCCCTGACCACGCTGGCCGTGATGGGCACCTACCTGACAGTGGCGGTGCATCCCGCCTTCCTGCCGCTGCTCATCCTGCCGCTGTTCGGCCTATGCCACGTTCTCGTCTACCCGAAGGAGGCTAAGAGGGGCTTCATCGGACCGCCTGTCATCCGCTACGCCATGCCCGAGGAGTTCCGCTGCACCGTGCTGGTGGCCAAACCGCAGCCCGACTACAAGAGCATTCCGGTGGAGAAGAACATGCGGCCGCAGCCCGCCGCTGTGCCCGTGCGACCTTCCACGAACTGCGCCGCCTACTGCGCGCCCATTGTGCCGGCCTTCCAGGCACCACCGCCGGTCATCGCCGTCATGTAGTGCGCCAAGTGACACGCTGGCCCGTGTATTTGACGACTCCCACGGCGCACTGATCCTGCGGTCTGAACTAATAGCTAGTCGTGTGCGGCAATCTCGTTATGGTGCAGCCGAACTGCCAGCGCCAAGGGGGCGCGGCCTCAGTGCTTGCATGGTGGGTGGCGGCCGAGTCTGTCGCCCCAGGTGAACTCCAGTTGCCCTCCCCTGCGTGGTGCAGACACCCACGTACTCCTATATGCTGTGATCCATGTCATACCATCGTTTTGTATAAAATCGACACCCTGTAAATAACACCTATTTATGATGTAAATAAAGCCACGCCGTGAGACATCTTGCAACTAAACACATATAGCTACGTTTTCCTGTCTTCAGTGATCACGCGCATGCTGCCACGTTATCGTGGACATTGCCGTGTTCTTCTGTGCGCGTAATATCGTGCACTCCTTCTCATATTGATTTCGAGGTGATCCGGTTAAGGACTGCGACAGACACTATATACTTCGCTGTTCTCGCATCAGTTCTCATCACACGGATTCACACCATTCCTTGACCTTCTCTTCAAAAAATAATAATGCGTGTTTGCGCGCACATACTACAGCTCAAGTTTTAAGTACCTTTTCGTGGACCAGATCCGGAGGTATAGTGGAGCCTAAAATAATGCACCGATCCAGAATATAGACTGCGATTTTCATCGCTTGTAGGGGGCAGCCATCTTTTGCCGGGAGCTGTGGGTCAGGTGGAAACCACAGCGTCCGGCCTGTCCTTATCGCATGCTTGCCGCCATCTTCGCTCGCCATCAGCTTTGACGTAACCAAACGGCTCGGAGAGGTGATAACTGGGGTCGAGATCATGTAAACTTGCTCTAAGCGTGGGTGCGAGAGTAAAAAGCTGGTCTATATTCAAGGCTTCTTTTTTGTGGCGATGTATTTTGCTTGATCCCGTTGATTATGTGGGCGCGTCGTCACTGAACGCTGATGAAGTGCTAGAATGTATCGGCATAGGAAAGGCGCCGCTATAAAACAGGGGCCCTGGCACCGGTGCTTTCGACAGTGTCACCGTATTAATAATAATTTCCGGGGTTTTACGTGCCAAAACCTCGACATGATTATGAGGCCCGCCGTAGTGGAGCGCTCCGGAAATTTCGACCAACCAGAGGTTCTTTAACGTGCTCTTAAATCTATACTCCATCTCACCACTACCGTTCAGCACTGCCAAAGCTACGGGGTGTAAACAGCCACATGCTTGCTCAGCAAAACATAGTTCTAGATATAATTACCTTACAATTAGCAGGGCTGAGACTTTTGCCCTTGATTAGAATGTGCTGCTTCACATCAATAAGTGGTATGTTTAATTTCCATCGCATTTACGTTGTATTTATTTAATAGTTACATAAGTAACTACCGGTAACTGTTGTTACAAATCAACATGGCAGCGCCCATGGAGACGCGACCGCCCACTACGATCCGAACTTACCTTGCCCACAACGCTGAGAGGAACAAAGCAAAGATGGTTATAATATAGGAAAGTTGCGCAACATGAGACGAATAAGGGGTTGGTTGGTTCCTATAGAGGAATGGCTCAACACACCACGGGGGATCGGCCATGAATCGTGCGGCAGTAGGATTTGCGACGAAAAAAAAAAAGGATAATTCTAAAAAGATAATCTGCGGGCAAGCGAAAATATTATTTGTGTTTACGGTTTTTGTATTGAATGCTAAAGAGAGAGAAAAAAGGGGAAAGAGAGTGAGTTAAATAAAAGAATTAAATAATTAAAGATAAATGAAATAAATAAATGAAGAAATAAAATAAGTATGTATACTTGAAATATTAGCATGACAGTCTTTTTGATTCTTTTATATAGTTAAATACCGCATCACATATGTCCCTGTTGCAGTGACCCAGTGCCGACGCCCCCGGGGAGAGTAATGCCGTTACGGAAAGCTCAAGCCCAAGTTTTCGCAAAGGAGGTTCGAGAAATCTTTGCCTTAGATTTTGATACCTGCGACATTCTGTGAAAAAATGCTCTATGGTTTCTGCTTGCGTACAATAAAAATATTGAGGGGAAGGAACAAAACCAGGCCTGCGTAAATAAAAATTTAAAGAGGGAATTCTGCATCGCAATTTAGTTAATGTAACTTCTAATTGTCTTGTGCCCCACCATGAGCTATGCCACGGAAACCTAAGGTGCTGATAATCTGCGCCGTTTAGAACAGAAGATTTTGTGGGTTCCTCTCGAATACGAAGATATCGAAATCGTGCGACAGTATTTTGGGAGGAGGGTCTTAGAACCTTCAGGACCGGGCCCTGAATTGATGCTACCGCCAATGTGCCCGCTGCTTCATTTAGAATTATTCCAGTATGGCACCCAAAACCAAACGGACAATACGTACATGATTGGACATGTATGTGTATGGTTCTGATAGGCAGCTCGATGACTTTGGTACTGTCAAAGCAGCGCAAACTGACAGAAAATCGGTCAGTATAACCACTGAAGAAATAGATGCTGGGAGTTTGCGTAATGCCAGAATAATTGCTATTAATTCTGCCTGGAATATTGGCGTAAAATCGGGCAGTCGAAGTGAAAAAGACCAGTTTAATGCTGCTGAATAAATGCCCACTCCTGCATCTCATCTGTAACGGAGGCATCTGTGGCTATGACTGAACTTATCTGTAGACTGTTAAGCAGTGTTGGCGGTAACGTGTTGGCGGTAACCCACCTGCGCTTAGCAAAAGCTTTATGCTCCTCGTGCAATTTGCCTGCGGTATAATCTGGCCTCGGCAGGCGTCACATCGCTGCTCCATGCAAGTTGAAACGTTTTGAGTGCAATTCGATCACTCCTGTGCAGACTGGCTCGTAAATTTGACGATCGCTAATAAAAAATTGCTCACGAAGTCGAAATAAAAGGTTGTCCCTTAGGAGCCTATAACTGGTCGCGTGACAATACCGACGTGTCAACCGTATTGACAGGGTCAGTGACCGCACTTAACTCTGTCTAGCATGTTTTTTTTTTCTTTTTTGAACAGGTTGAATTCCGTCGAAGGCTTGACTTTATCGATCAATGTTACAGCTATATTTTGTTCGTTGAAATGCGAGATTATGGGGAGTATTATAGCAAAGCTACCGCTATAGCTCTCTCAAATCAGACTTTATAGCTCTCTCAAATCAGACTCGTTTGCTGTAAGTCGGCCCCACTGCGTGTGCACAGAGGTGCATGCCTGTTGGTAAGAGAGGGAGAGTGAAACAGAAGGAACGACAAGGAGGCCAACCAGGTGCTCCTCCTGCTTACTATTCTCTGCTGGGCAACAGTGGTTACAATATGGAAAGAGAGATATTTCGGTACGATTCCGAAATTTCGCTTTTCGAACACCGTTACTGCTCTAACCTACTTAAGCTTCAACGACGAGCTTCATACGCTTAACAATCGCACAACATTTGCGAAGCACAAATGCGCTGCGCGCTCGTATTATCCGTGCGTGTGCGCTGTCTTAGAAGTATATACCAGTGTAAATGGACGAGAAAGGACAAGGGTAGAGGAAACGATGACTCCCAACAAGGTTTTATTTCAATGCGATGCGAATATGCAAACTAAAGTAACTTGCACATGCGTGTTGGCCAGCGACCTCTAGACGAACAACAAATGAGAAAAAAAAGGGACTGTCCGAAAACATGTAAAAACCGCGCGTCCCGAAGCTACCTCTTTTTTTTCATATTGCCGCCTTGAATGTCGCACTATTGTGTTCCAAAAAAAAACGGCAGGAAGTGGAAGATGGAAGCTTGCGATAAAAAAGTCCGTAAACAGGGGATGGGTGCTCGAGCCGACGTTTCGACAACTGGACTTGTCTTCTTCAAGGCCTTGAAGAAGACAAGTCCACTTGTCGAAACGTCGGCTCGAGCACCCACCCCCTGTTTACGGACTTTTTCAACACTACTCTGTTGTCATTCCTGGTGTTTCGGTCTGCCCTACACTGTACAGCATAGCAACATGTGCATTATCGTAGACGCTGACTCATTTACATTTTACTTGAGTTCAGGCGTCACCGCCCCCCCCCCCCCCCTGTCGTTGACAGTCAGCTTCTCGTACCCGCCATGCAGTGAACGAGGATTCCAGATAAAAGCTGCCCATGACGAAGCCTAACTGCTTTACAGAACAACATGACCACACTTGCAGCTATCACTTGCTGGCATCATCGATAACATATCCAGTTTAAACACACGCGACAGTCGACTGCTGACTTTTGCTTAACTTAAAAATCATCTGCTTGGTCATAGCAACTTTCATGTCACTGTCCTATGAGATATGAAACCCACAGTACTGAAGAAGTCCGCGTGCAGTGAAAAAGAGAGAGAGGGAGATGATTTATTAGAAGGCTGAGAGGTCGGCCTGAGCATAGCAGCTAAACTTTTTACTGCAGCCCAAGCCAGGCGGTCTCTCTCGGACTCCAAATTTTATTAAGGCGAAAGCCTTATATGTCTCATGAGTCAAGAAATTTTCGAGATTTGGCGAGACCTGAAAATACATCGCGAGACCTTGTCGGCGACGGCGTGAACACGAATGATGATGATAAGCGAACAAAGTAATGAAAGTCGGTCAAAAGTCACGTGATACTCAAGTGATTATGTATGCTGTTGGCGTACCGAAAGTTACATGACCTCAATGTCACATGCCGTCACAGACTGCCTAAAATTTTTGCGTCATCATGGCTTTATCACACGACATTGTCGTTTGGTTAAAGGTGGGCCGATCCTGAGGCACTGCAAAACCACGTTAGGTGCGGAAAGCTTTCGGGGAAGAGGGGTGGAGTTGTAAAAGGTAACGAATCATTTTGCGTTAAATGGGCTTTAGCGCGTTCTTGCCGCAAAGAAACATATTTTTGCTGCAAGAAATGCGTGCAACCGTGCAACTTCATTCATTGAATACAGTCTACTGAGAAGGAAAAGAACAAGATGGCTTTCGCCTATAAGGCGAATGCATCATGGACCGTGTAACTTTTACTGATGGCATAGTTCATTTTCTCGCACTTCTATGTGTCCCTTAACGAGGCGTCGCTTGTACTTCGCTTCCAAAAAAAAAAAAAAACAGAGAAATCCCATCGACAGTCTTCTCAAGTGATCAACAACCTCAGCCGATCACTAAATAAACACCTCTCCCGCCACATCGTTTCCTACTAGCCGAACCAGTATCATGGTCTCTTGTATACGTTTATATCTTCGCCCCTTTACATCCGCTTCTATGTTTAATGCGGAGCATAATTTGCCGAGTTATTTGGAAAATTTCTTCCGTCCGTCCGTGCTTCCCCCCGCCTCCATAAAAAAAGAGAAAAATTTAGGCTCCAATCTATGCCGTTAAGGTGGTTGGCCAGCAAAGCTGTGGCATCACCTGATTGAATAGCCTTGAACGATTGGGAAATGCACGACATGAAACGACTGACAGCAAGACAATTAAATGCACTGCATCATCATGCTGACGCTTTTCTTTGGGAGTTCTGGCTATGCGTGGCCTTCACATAGCGCTATCGCAACACAAATAAAATCAGTTTCTAAGCTGGTTCTTCTACGCATGGGAAGCCGCATATGTTTTGCCTGCAGCAAATGCTTCGCGCTTCGCATTGTTCGAACGCGTCTTATCTTCTATTATGCGGTTTTGACACATCTTTGTGTTCCTTGCTTTAGGATGAAATATTGAATGCCATGGCCGATTTCTGTGGAGATAACATCAACAATACTAAGCCAAAGTTCTCACATTCATCGGGAATGTGCAGTTTTTGTTTTGTGGTTAGCCAAGAATTTAAAAGAACTGAACAAAATAATTTAATCTTGCCCTCGTAATTTAACGGAGAGAGGCGCGCTTCATTTCAATTCGTGAAATGGTTTTCTGTCAACGCAAAGGAATAAATCACGGGATTTGAGTCATATACAGCTTCGCCGTAAAATAATGTGCACCGATGACGTAGAGAGTCCAACACGCAGCCGATTCGCGGCGAAGGTAACCGTAGCGCATGCGTCCTACATAAAGTGAGCATGGCCCGAATTTGGAGAATGTGACATACCGGGCCTACATACCACGGCTGGGATAATGCAAACTTCCTACAGTGCAATACCGGGCCGACCTGCGGCCCTGTATTGACCCCTTTCCCAATAGTACAATGGCAGAATGCGCAGTATAAGCCGATTGTGGGCACGCTTGACAGCGGCTGGCATATGTGGCGCGACAATGACGCATAATAGACCTTTTTTTTCAAAATTCAAAGGTGCGCTTCTCTGCATTGCACATTCGCCCTACTAATGGTGGCACCTGTCATGCTACAAATCAAGACAGAGTTTTAGTTCCACATGCTGGGGCTTGTCTTTTATGCATCATTTCTCACGAGAGCCAAGTTACATTTTCCATGTCATATTAAACTGCGTTTGCACACGCTGTTTGTAGTCGGGCTCTCCTGCCTGATGACACAATTACAGCGCAAGACAAGCTCACGTAGCGCGTGCGCATTCATGTATGCATCCATTCATTCTAATAATGATCGACAATAAACCAAAACCACCCCCAGAACATCATTCTAGAAGCCTCTACTTCTTAGATCAACTTATAGTATTGAAGATCGGGCGAGTTGGTATAGTGGCATACTCAAACTTCTAACAGCGCGGTGAAGTCTCTTCCTGTTCTTCACCACGCTGTAACAAGTTTGTAGACCAACGTAAGCAGTAAATCAATAAACGAAGCAGGAAAATGTGCGTGCTTTCTATTGGGGCAGCTTTATTGCACGAAGCGATGTAAGAGTCGCATAAGTTGGCGTTGCAGCTGCGGAACGCGAGATCACATGACGAGAGCGCGGACGCGACGCGCAGGCGATGCCGTGAGCGACCAGACGAGGGAGCCACGGGAAATATCGAGACGGATATGCGTGACGCCAGGCTCGTCGCCGCCTGACGCTGTGCCCTCACTCCGTCCTCCCACTCGCCCTGTATCTTTCCGCCTATTTTCGCACCGCCGAATGGCATTGCCCTCGGGCGTGAAACAAGCGCAACGCTGAGATCTCCGTCATAAAGCGACGTGGATTGTAGATGCGCCTTTACATGGACGGACGAAGCGAATGTCAAACGCAATAATAACAATCAGTGCGGTTTTACTTGCCAAAACCACGTTATGCTTATGAGGTGCGCCGTATATATAGTGGAGGGCTCCGGGAATTTCGACCATATGCGGTTCTTTAACGCGCACTTAAATCTATGTAAACGGGCCTCTAGCATTTGATGTCAAATTACAGTCATATGCACCCCAAGATTTTGATGACATTTTGATTGCTAGTAATGAAACGTGGTTCACTTCTTAAATCACGTTGATAAAATAGCTTCGTGACTTCGCTCTCATTAAAAAAATGCATTGAATGTACAGCGGGTCAGCTGACGTCCGTGTTAAGCACACTACGATCCGCTTACTGTTCCTCAAGACAACCGCAATACGTTCGTATTCTCTCTGCATAATCATGATCATTGTCGTCGTCGTTGTCATCTTCCAGAACCTGTTTGCGTCCACTGCAGGACGAAGGCCTCTCCCACTGATCTCAAGATTGACCTGTCCTGCACGAGACGAATCCGTTTTATGCCTGGAAATTAAGAAATTTGCAGGCACCCCACCTAACCATCTGCCTTAGTTGGTTGCGAGTCACATTCATTAGTAAAATAGGCGTATCTACCGGGGGGGGGGGGGGGGCAAGGGGGGCGCTAGCCCCCCCACTGAGAAATGTTGCACTTTCGACAGTGGTTACTGTCGGCTGCAGACTGGGAAACTAACAAGTCAGGCAAAGTTTTACTTGAACGCAGCAATAACGTAATTTTATAATAAAATTTGTCCTACGATTCTGCTGTGACGACTGTCCTCCGTGTGTCATGACCACGCACTGTAGGCTACTTGCGGTGCGGCCTACCTATTCCACGCTTGTGCGTCTTGCGCTCGAGCATTGCAGAGGAGGCTATCGCTCAGCTGGGGCTCTAACATTACAGCAATCTGTCATGATTTTATTTTGTTCTGCCGGGCCTGAAATTTAAGTAATCCGCGAAGCAAATATGGGCGGGAACCAGTAAACATTTTATAGCCCGATCAAACGCTCTCCTTTTTCAGGAAATTCAGTTTCTTTCTTTGAAAACGAATAGCATCGCCACTGTACCATATTCAAGCTGCTGTGAGTTGATGAGTGTGCAGAAGTGTGCAGTATTTTAGCTGTGCCTAGCCAGGACAGCTAAAATAGATTCCCACTTTAGTCTCCGATTAGCCTGCTTCACTTGGCTTATCATATGGTAGCCTGCAGCGATCGTGGCGGCTTGTAACAAGGCAGTGGACTCGAGCACATTGAGAAGCACAGCTTTCAAGTTTGCCCCATTACTTTATATGCCACACCAGGGAGATGATCAGCGTCCACGGTTTTCTGGACTAAGAAGGCTGCCTACCTGCAAAGGATTGTGTATGTTCCTAATAATGTTTATTTCTCTTGTAGAGAAGCCTTGGGACATGGTAATGGGTTACCCTCTCCGACGAGTGTGACGTCACGACGAGTGTGACGACGCAAAGCTCCGCCGTTTGTTGACGTCTCCTCCCATACTACGCCACTATGACCCTACGGCTCCAACGGAGGTACACACGGACGCCAGCGGTGTAGGCCTCGGCGCTGTCCTTGCGCAACGCAAACCAGGGTTCCCCGAATATGTCGTGGCATACGCAAGCCGTACGCTTACCAGAGCCGAGACCAATTACTCAGTCACGGAAAAAAAGTGCCTGGCGATCATATGGGCCCTTACAAAATTTCGACCTTATTTGTATGGTCGCCCATTTGATGTCGTCACCGACCATCATGCACTATGCTGGCTGTCGTCATTGAAGGATCCCTCAGGCCGTCTCGCCCGCTGGGCACTTCGCCTGCAGGACTACGGCATCCGCGTGCTGTACCGCAACGGACGCCAGCATGCTGACGCCGACGCCCTCTCGCGCTCTCCCTTGCCTGACGACAATGCCCCCTGCTCAGTATCTCACATAGGTGTTGCTTCGATCAGCGTTCACACCATCGCTACCGAACAGCGCAAGGATAAATGGATCACCTCGCTGATCGACTTGCTCACTGATCCGACGGCAACACCATCCACTCGCGCGTTGCGTCGTCAAGCCCACCATTTCGCCGTTCGTGACGACCTCCTGCACCGACGCAATTACAACGCCGACGGCCGCCAGTGGCTACTAGTGATACCCCGCAGTCTGCGTTCTGAAATATGCGAGGCCTTCCACTCTGACCCGCAATGCGCGCACTCTGGGGTATCCAAAACTTACCACCGCATTCGACAACGATACTTCTGGCGTGGGATGTACCGCTACGTGCAGAAGTTCGTTCGCTCCTGCCTCGATTGCCAACGCCGAAAACCTGCAACGCACGTGTCGCCAGCAGGTCTACAACCATTACCTTGCCCTAACCGTCCGTTCGGGCGCGTGGGCATCGATATGTATGGACCACTTCCTCTGACTTCGGCTGGTAACCGCTGGGCCATCGTCGCTGTTGACCATCTAACGCGATACGCCGAAACCGCCGCCCTCCCAGCGGCTACAGCACGCGATGTTGCCACCTTCCTACTACACCGATTCATACTGCGTCACGGTCCACCCCAAGAGCTTCTCAGCGATCGAGGCCGTGTCTTCTTATCGGAAGTCGTGGAAGCCATTCTGAAAGAGTGCCATGCTGTTCACCGCAAAACTACTGCTTACCACCCGCAGACGAATGGCCTAACCGAACGCTTTAACCGAACGCTCGGCGACATGCTGTCAATGTACGTCGCCGCCGATCACACCAATTGGGATGCCATTCTGCCCTTCGTCACCTACGCCTATAACACCGCCCCTCAGAGCACTACTGGTTTTTCGCCGTTCTTCTTACTGTACGGAAGGCACCCGTCGCACACCATCGACACGATACTTCCATACAAGCCGGATCCATCTGAGTGTGCGCCTATTTCTGACACAGCCAGGCTCGCTGAAGAGTGTCGCGAGCTTGCCAAGACATTTACGACGCAGGAACAAGAGCTGCAGAAGAGCATTCGCGATGGCACCACTACTTCTGAACCCACGTTCCTCCCTAAAGCGCTCGTATGGCTCTCGGTCCCTACCACTGCAAGTGGCCTTTCTTCAAAACTGCTGCCGAAATACGAAGGCCCATACCGGGTCGTCGAGCGCACATCCCCGGTCAACTACTTGATCGAACCCATCGAACCAGCTTCGGACATGCGCCGTCGAGGGCGCGACATTGTCAACGTGGAGCGCCTCAAGGCCTACTATGACCCACTCATAGTGACGAGTTGTTAGGTCGCCGGACGGCTCCCTTTTCGTACCCGGGGTAATTGTAGAGAAGCCTTGGGACATGGTAATGGGTTACCCTCTCCAGCGCCTTCTAGTGGGTCGTCCTCTTTGGTTGCTTGAAGAAGAACGCCGCTCGCGCAGGGAGTTCGTGCCTTGCCGTGACTGTCGCCATTACTCATTGTCGTTGAGTGCTGTCTATTAAACACCTTAACACTCTCTCTACCTCTTGACAGCAACGATGAGTTCACACAGAGTTGTACGCGCGCAAAAACAGCTCAACATCGTTATACTACAACTGAAAGTATCTATATTGCCACGCCCGCTTCTTCTTTTATTTTGATGTGTTCGAGTTTGACCAGCAAGGACGGTTATCAACGCTCGACGCTGGCCGCGAAGCAGTGTTCGAGAAGCTTCACGATTTTAGTAGATCGTTTTGTTAAGATTGCGCGCCGCACGCGAATGTTCCAGCTTTGTCGAGAGATAACGCCGCCACCAGCGATATTGCTGGAAAGTTCCATAGCGCCTGTATAAAAGCCGACGCGCTTGACCGCTTGTCAGTTGATCGACGGACGACGCCCTGTTCGCCGCTATCACTGTACAGCGTGTATTGCTGTAGTTCTAGTTCTCAGTTTCTCGGCCACAAGTTCGGCCAAATAAACAGTTTCATCTCAGACGTGCTGACTGTTGTCTTCGTCGACGTCACGACCACGTGACATCTGGTGGAGGTGCTGCTTCTTCCATGATCCGGACGCCCCCGCGAAGCGCTGACCCAAGCCCAAGCCACGAGGAGGACGACGGCAAAGAAAATCCGGATCGTCGAGCAAGCCGCAGGCAACAAGGTCTACCGCCAGAGCACGGGCCTCTACCTGAAAAGACCCGGCAAACAAAGATCCTGACCTCGACCACAGCGACGATGACAGACGCTGTGCCACCCGCACCGATCCTTCTCCGGACGCCCAAGAAGCCGCCAACCGTCCGCGGATCGTCGTTCGAAGACCCGGAAAGCTGGCTTGAAGCCTACGACCGAGTCGCCGTCTTTAATGCCTGGACCAGCGAAGACAAGCTACGGCATGTCTATTTCGCTTTGGAAGACACCGCTCGGACCTGGTTCGAGAACCAAGAGCGAAGCCTGACAACGTCGGACATTTTTCGCGACAGGTTCCTCACCACATTCACGAGCGTCGTCCGCAAAGAGAGGGCTGAGGCTCTGCTCGAGACCCGCGTGCAGATGCCGAACGAAAACGTGGCGCTCTTCACGGAAGAGATGACCAGGCTGTTCCGCCACGCAGACCCTACCATGCCCGAAGAGAAAAAAGTTCGCCTTCTCATGCGAGGAGTCAGGCAGGAGCTTTTCGCTGGGCTGATGCGGAACCCACCCAAGACCGTCCAAGAATTCCTCTCGGAGGCGACAACCATCGAGAAGACGCTCGATATGCGCACTAGGCAGTACAATCGCCGCGCATTCCATGACAGCGCAGCAGTTCATGCCCTCGGCTCCGACGACTTGCGCGAAACGATCCGAGCCATCGTGCGAGAGGAGCTGCGAAAGCTCGCACCTTTTGCACAGCCCGAAGTGACGTCAATTGCGGACGTTGTACGCGAGGAAATCCAACAGTCACTGGGTGTTCCTCAGCCGGCACCGCCGCAGCTGCAAGCAATGAGCTATGCTGCTGCAGCCCGACGCAACGCCCCCCCCCCCCCCCGCCTCGCCCACGTCAAGACGCCGCGCCGCCCCAGCAGTTCCGCCGCCAGGCACCACCGCCGCCACCACCGACGTCATACCGCCCGCCAGCCGGTCAGCGATACACGCCGAGGAAGACCGACGTTTGGCGCGCCCCCGACCATCATCCACTCTGCTACCACTGCGGAGAAGCCGGCCACACCTACCGCCGCTGCCACTATCGACAGATGGGACTGCGTGGGTTCGCCGTCGACGCGCCGCGTCCACAGCAGGGGGAACGACGACGTGACATCGCCGACTATCTGGCAGGAACGCAGTGGACCCCTCGAGGACCTTCCCGATCGCCGTCGCCAGGCCGCTACGCCTCTCCCCAACGCCGACCATACACTGGCCCAACCCGGGGCCGGTCACCTAGCCCGCATCCTGAAAACTAAGGGCAGCAACCGATGGAGGTGCGGTTGCTGCACGACGAAATACCGAAGACCCTCCGCCGCCGACATCGCCGCCACGACGAAGGCTTCAGGACACGACGCGAACTTCTGACGACGAAACCTCGCGGACCGAAGTAGACCTGACGACGCAACGTGGAAGCAGCGGAACAAACCGACGTAGCCGTGACCCGACGCCACGACGTAACTGCAACGCAAGACGACGAACTAGCGACCTCGACGTTCTTATCGACGGCCACAGCGTCACAGCCCTCGTCGACACCGGAGCCGACTATTCTGTCATCAGTGGACCGTTCGCCACGAAGCTGAAGAAAGTTAGGACAGCCTGGGAAGGCCCCGAAATCCGGACAACTGGAGGTCACCTCGTAACGCCGGAGGGAATCTGCATAGCGAGACTCGCCATTAACGGCCGGATTTATCCCGCGAACTTCGTGGTCCTGCCGCGTTGCTCGAGAGATGTCATCCTTGGTATGGACTTCTTAGGCCTTCATGGTGCAATCATCGACCTCAGGTCTAGGTCAATAACACTGTCCACGGAAAAGGCACTACCGCCGCACACTCCGCCAAGAAAGCACGCCTTGAATGTGCTGGAAGACCAGGTCACCATTCCCCCTCGCTCCAGCGTCATCATTTCCGTCGGCACTCAGAAATCAGCAGACCTGGAAGGCGTTGTTGAAGGCGACCAGCACCACTTGATTAACCGCAAGATTTGCGTCGCAAGAGGAGTAGCAGAGCTGCGGGCAGGGAAAGCAACCGTTATGCTCACGAATTTTAGCAATGAGTACAAGCACGTGAGCAAAGGCACGACGGTCGCCTACATCGAAGAAATCGTAGAAGCCAGCAATGCTTTCGGCCTCACCGATTCTCCCGAGCCTACTCCGACGAATAAAGCGCCGCAACCAGCTTTCGACATCAATCCCAGCCTTCAGAAGCACAAACAAGAACAGCTCATAACCCTGCTCTTGCAATACAAGGACTGCTTTTCGTCGTCGTCAAGAATTAGGCAGACTCCCGTGGCAAAACATCGCATCATAATAGAGGAAAGCGCCAGACCACTCCGTCAGAGCCCGTACAGAGTTTCGACGCGAGAACGCGAGGCCGTGAAGAAACAGGTCGACGAAATGCTACGCGACGACATCATCCAGCCGTCGAAGAGTCCGTGGGCATCCCCGGTGGTGCTAGTGAAGAAGAAGGATGGGTCTCGACGTTTTTGCGTCGATTATCGTCGCCTGAACAAAGTCACGAAGAAGGACGTGTATCCCCTTCCCCGGATAGACGACACCCTGGATCGATTACACAACGCAAAGTACTTTTCGTCGATGGACCTCAAGACCGGTTACTGGCAAATAGAAGTCGACGAGAGAGACCGAGAAAAGACTGCTTTTATAACAGCAGACGGCCTGTTCGAGTTCAAGGTCATGCCCTTTGGTCTTTGCTCGGCACCTGCGACCTTTCAACGGGTTATGGATACAGTACTGGCCGGCTTGAAGTGGCAGACGTGCCTCGTGTACTTGGACGACGTCGTTGTGTTTTCCTCAAACTTCGACGAACACCTTCGGCGCCTAGAAGTTGTACTTCAAGCAATCAAGACCTCCGGACTCACCTTGAAGCCTGAAAAGTGCCGCTTCGCGTACGAGGAGCTCTTGTTCTCGGGTCACGTGATCAGCAAGGATGGTGTTCGCCCGGACCCGCGGAAAACAGCTGCCATCGCTGACTTCCCGACGCCCACCGACAAGAAGGCCGTACGCCGTTTTCTCGGCTTGTGCGCCTATTACAGACGTTTCGTCAAGGAATTTTCACGGATCGCCGAGCCACTGACGCAACTCACGAAGGCCGACGTCGAATTCAGGTGGGAAACGTCGCAAGTTCAAGCATTTTAAGAATTGAAACGACGCCTGCAGACGCCTCCCATACTTGCGCATTTCGACGAATGCGCCGATACGGAAATCCACACCGACGCAAGCAGCGTAGGACTCGGCGCCGTCCTTGTGCAAAAGAACGACGGATTCGAAAGGGTCATCAGTTATGCTAGCCGGTCGCTATCAAAGGCAGAAATCAACTACTCCACAGCAGAAAAGGAGTGCCTGGCCATCATCTTGGCTACATCGTAGTTTCGCCCCTACCTCTACGGCCGGCCCTTCAGAGTTGTGAGCGACCACCACGCCTTGTGTTGGCTAGCTAACTTGAAGGACCCTTCAGGTCGCCTCGCACGGTGGAGCCTACGACTTCAAGAATTTGACATAACCGTCGTTTACAAGTCCGGAAGAAAACACTCCGACGCTGACTACCTGTCCCGCGCCCCCGTCGACCCACCGCCGCAGGACGACATGGAGGATGACTGCTTCTTGGGAACCATAAGCGCCGAAGACTTCGCCGAACGACAGCGAACGGACCCAGAACTCAGGGGCCTTGTGGAATACCTCGAGGGCAGGACCACCGTTGTTCCCAAGGTATTCACGCGAGGACTGACGTCGTTTTTCTTGCGCAACGGTGTTCTCCTTAACAAGAACTTCTCGCCGCTTCGAGCCGATTCCCTTCTCGTAGTGCCCTCGACATTGCGACCAGAGGTCCTCCAGGCTCTGCATGACGACCCGACGTCTGGACACCTGGGTGTTTCTCGCACGCTCGCAAGAATACAGGAAAAGTACTACTGGCCGCGCCTTGTCGCCGACGTAACTCGCTACGTCAAGACCTGCCGGGACTGTCAGCGACGCAAGACACCGCCGACTAGGCCAACCGGACTTCTGCAGCCTATCGAGCCACCTCGACGGCCGTTCCAGCAAATCAGGATGGACTTACTGGGGCCGTTCCCAACGTCCAATACCGGAAACAAATGGATCATCGTAGCTACCGACTACCTCACCCGCTACGCCGAGACAAGGGCCCTACCCAGAGGCAGTGCCGCCGAGGTAGCGAAGTTCTTCGTTGAGAACATCCTCCTGCGTCATGGCGCCCCAGAGGTCCTCATCACCGACAGAGGTACGGCGTTTACTGCTGACCTAACTCAGGCAATATTGAGATACAGCCAAACAAGCCACCACCGGACCACAGCGTACCACCCACAGACCAATGGCCTCACCGAGCGGCTAAATAAGACCATCGCCGACATGCTGGCCATGTATGTCGACGTCGAACACAAGACGTGGGATGCCATCCTTCCGTATGTGACCTTCGCATACAACACGGCCATGCAAGAAACGACGCAAATGACGCCGTACAAGCTGGTCTACGGAAGGAGCCCGGCAACGACGCTCGACGCAATGCTACCAACCGCCACCGACGAAGACGATCTCGAAGTTGCCGCCTATTTGCAACGCGCCGAAGAAGCGCGACAGCTCGCCCGCCTGCGCATCAAGAACCAGCAGAGGGTCGACAGCCGTCACTATAATCTTCGACGACGCCACATGGAGTACCAACCCGGTGACCGTGTGTGGGTCTGGACGCCGATACGCCGACGTGGGCTCAGTGAAAAACTTCTTCGGCGATACTTCGGCCCATACAAGGTGCTTCGACGTCACGGCGCTCTTGACTACGAGGTCGTCCCGGACGGCATTACGAACTCCCAGCGACGCCGCGCACGACCTGAAGTCGTCCATGTCGTGCGCCTTAAGCCGTTTTTAGCGCGTAAGCGAACCTGGGGACTCTACTTTTTCCTTTTGTAATTTATTTGTGTATGCACTTGTTTTTTTTTCCTTTCCATGTTCTATTGCAAGCATCGGGACGATGCTTTTTCAGAGGGGGGCAATGCCACGCCCGCTTCTTCTTTTATTTTGATGTGTTCGAGTTTGACCAGCAGGGACGGTTATCAACGCTCGACGCTGGCCGAGAAGCAGTGTTCGAGAAGCTTCACGATTTTAGTAGATCGTTTTGTTAAGATTGCGCGCCGCACGCGAATGTTCCAGCTTTGTCGAGAGATAACGCCGCCACCAGCGATATTGCTGGAAAGTTCCGTAGCGCCTGTATAAAAGCCGACGCGCTTGACCGCTTGTCAGTTGATCGACGGACGACGCCCTGTTCGCCGCTATCATTGTACAGCGTGTATTGCTGTAGTTCTAGTTCTCAATTTCTCGGCCACAAGTTCGGCCAAATAAACAGTTTCATCTCAGACGTGCTGACTGTTGTCTTCGTCGACGTCACGACCACGTGACAATATACACATATGAATCCATCTCGCCCGCTGCTATAAGCAGCCGCTGCCAATGTGATTGGCGGGCAGCCTTCTTAAATTACGTGCAGAAAGAGACACTGTCTGGCTTTTCCGAAAAAAAAAAATGAGTCATTGTTCAGCAGAGTAATGTGCTGCTTATTGTGCACACTTCATTTTAACGCCGCGAGTTTTAGCAGACTTGTGACGTCGCGTAACAAGGAGGCGATTTTATGGCACATTGAAAATTTTTGACGAATAGCGAAGAACCAATGACAAACAATACGCCGTATTGAAAATAGTTCATTATTATTATTTTTCTTGCGCAGTCATGCGTACGCGGTAATTACGCAGGGGATCACTTACGCGTAATTTGTTGCGTCGTTTTACGAGCAAGTGCTGTGAACATGACCCAGAAAGTTTCGACCAGTCATTAACAGCTAACGACCTATACGGAAGGAAACAATGAGGGGTAGTTTAATGTTATATTCGTCCACATTTTTCAAGGAAAATTTGAGCTTACACAGTTTACGTAGGCTATATTTACTTGGAGGAACCGGAGGGGAGGAGTACAGGGCCACTTCACCGCTTTTTCGTACCCCCCCCCCCCCCCCCCAAGCTGGGAAAAGTAGGAGGGCAAGGAGCGACACCTAGTATAGAAATTCGTAGTCATTTATAATCTTATAACTATACACAACCAGCTCAATGTGGTCTGCTTAAGTATTAATCGACTGAACTTGGTCTTCTTCTTAAGAAAGATTTTATATTAGAGGGCTCTAACAGTAAATAAATTGGCACTCGGCTTATCCTGAAGACTTCTGCGAACTACCTTGCTTTGTCAGTCACATGTTTTATGTAATAAGCGAGAAATTAAGGTGCTAGAGTCATAGCAGGTTCTTCATACTCATCGTATCTACAACGCCAAACTAAGACTGGGAAGCTTGCTGATGCAATGCCCAGATGATCAGGTTAAATTTGGGTGTACTTTTTAAACTTCACGGTAATATTTCCAAAATGTTATTAAACACTGCTGTGTTGTCGCGGTATAGGGCGGCCCAGCCTGCACAATCTGTTTGTGCAGATTCTGCCTTGATTTAAAACAGACAGCTTTGAAAAGCAAGTCATCTGATCAGCTCTATGAATATAAAAAAATCACCTCAATCCATATATATATATATATATATATATATATATATGTGTGTGTGTGTGTGTGTGTGTGTGTGTGTGTGGCGGACAGACTGAGCGACGCCAGCCCCCCACTCGCAAACGAGTTGGTACGCCACTGATTGGTACCAATTCCGTCGCTCTAACTGACCATGGGCTATCTCTATAATTTTTTTAATTACGCTAGTCTCTCAGGGCTCTTAATAAAGTTTGACCAGACCAACCAACCAGTTATTAGATGTGACGATATAACTACCCGCCGCTGTGATCGAGCAGAGTCGGCACCTAGCGGCGAGCGGACAAAACCCCCTGGTGTGGACGGATCCTTGCGTCGTCTGCTAACCAACCACACCGTGTTCGCATGTGTGCATACATCACGCACGTCCTCAGAGGACAGCTTATTCCGTTGTGCTAGCACAGTATCAAATACTTGTACGTATGCCTACACGATATACGCAAGGATTTCGCCTTCCGAGGCTTGTATGGACTCTAATAAGTGAGTGCATGCACGTGTCGGTATGGCGCTACGTCTAACCATTGTACCGTCCATTCGCCAAAATCATTTCAATGTGGGTGCCACTTCGTCGTTCAAGCACATCACATAGTACATTTGACGTCGTTCTGAACGCAAGAACTAAACGTCGATGTGTGAATGTAGAATGTTTGCGACAACGTCTCGTAAAGTGCTGGTGATTTCAAAATCCTTGTGATACTGCAAAGCATGAACTAGCGTCTGCAGAGGCCGGTTAGCGGTATGAAAGACCTCAAGCCACGCATTTATATAGCGGTACACGTATTCATGCAAAAAGAAAAGTAGAGCGCACAAAGTTCTACTTCATCTAATTACGCAGAAACACGGGCTCTCTTTCTTTTGTAGCCGCTAGAGCAAGAAGTAAATTGGCTCAGTCGCGCAACACTATTTATATTGTGGTATAGGCAGAACACAAGCTAAACACGTACCAATAAAGCGAGAAAAAACATCGAACACAGTGCAAAACACGACTGTGACCGAAGGCCAGTACCCCTTTGATTTGCAGATTGCGCTTCTCTCACACGTAATAGAAACGTTAGGCCGGCTTCGTACATTAACGGGGAACTGGAGGGCGTATAGATCACCATGAGGCTGCAGTCAACGCACTTTATTCACCGACAATCGACTCAAACCGCCTACGGCGAAGCGCCGCTGCGTACATTCGTATACGCGCCGCCGACCGCCTATCCACACTAATGCAGCGACGGTGCTGCCACCTATAACCCGATCTCGCGGCGAATAGCGTCGCGTCGCCGACAACGAGGTTGCGGCTTCAGTTCTCGACTTCAGCGGCCGCATTTCTATGTGAGTGAAATACAAAAGTGCTCGCGTACCATGCTTTAAGTATCCAAAGCCCTCCACTAAGGCGGCGCTCATAGCCCACTGCGCAGCTTCGAAATGCTGAGCCCCACAATGAATTTATAATGTGACGAATGTCTAATTACTTCCCTCTGTCTCTCTATCTTTCTCTCTTTCTCTCACACGCGCGAACACACACACACACACACACACACACAAGATCATGCGCCCGCATAATGTGACAAACCATATTCATGATAATCATCATCATCAGCAGCAGCAGTTGCAGCCTATCTTATGTCTACAGCAGGACGAAGACCTCTCTCAGTAATATCCAACGTACCCTGTCCTGCTCGAGCTGATTCCTTTTTACGTCACTACGTTTCTTAATTTCGTCGCCCCACCTAGCCATTTGCCGTCCTCGGCCGTGCTTCCCATCTCTTGGTATCCCATCCGACGCTCTAACTGACCATCGGTTATCTATCCTTCTTATGAAGTGACCTGCCCAGGTACATATTTTCCTCCTAATATTTGCTAGGATATCGGCTACCCGTGTTTGATCTGTGATCCACTCTGCTGTCTTCCTATAACTCCTATCTGTTAGAGTCACGCCCATCCTTTTTCGTTCCATTGCACGCTGGGTGGTTCTTAGCTTCGTCTCGAGTTTCGTTATTCTCCAGGCTTCTGCTCCTTATGTTAGAACTGGCAAAATGCAATTGTTGTACACCTTCGCTTCAGTGGCAGTGGTAAGTTACCGGTCAGGAGTTGAGAATGCCTACCGTATGCGCACCAACCCATCCTTATTCTTCGGTGGATTTCCTTTACGTGAGAAGGCTCAATCTCAGCCTCATGAGTCAAGAAAGTTTCGAGATTAATATTTGGCCTAGATAGCCGTACTGTTCTACTGATTCAAGGGTCCGGTTGTCTATCACGAATTGTCGCTCTGTCGCCGGACCACCTTTGTCTCCTGAATATTAATCTTCAACCCTACTTCGATGCTTTCTCGGCTGAATTATTCAATCATTTTTTTTTTGTAATTCGTCGCCGTCGTTGCTGAAGAGTACGATGTCGTCTGCTAACCGTAAATTGTAAGATATTCTCCGTTAACCTTTATTCATATTTCTTCCCAATCTATTCATTTAAATACTTATTCTAGACAAGCAGTTATTAACAATAAAGAGTTTGCATCTTCTTGGCGGACCCCTCTCTCGATCGGTATTTTTCTGCTTTTCTTAGGGGTATTATGTGCTCGTGAACACCGCCAGGTTGAGAGATCCCATACTGACTGCATATGCAAACGTAAGACCCCGTCTGAGGTCCTGCAACGGTCGCTGTTGAGATATTTTCGAAGGCTCCTGCTGCCATCGACGGCAGATAGTAGGTTTATGTATTGTCGAGCTCAAGCTAATCTGCGCTTGTGACCCTTGACAATGGCAACTGTTGTCCATAGGAAATTCTGTGTCATTGACTGAGTGGCTGTCTGCAACACTTTACCTTTAGGAGATATGTCGTTTTAACGCGATAGCGTTAGAGAGCTCGTATCGCAGAAATAGCGCCGTCGGCGTCGGCGCCGTTGGTTGTGAGCGAAAAATCATCATCTCGTCCGTGACCAAAAGATCGAAACAGCTGCAAATAAAATAAATAATAAAAATGTTGGGTCCGAGTGAGAATCGAACCCAGGCCGTCTGCGTGGCAAGCAGGTGTTCTACCACACAGCCACGTCTCTGCTTGGAGCTGCACTAGAAGCAACTTTCATGCTTCCCAAAAATACGCGTCCTGTATACAGGTGTCACAGTACGAGATGTAATATCGCAGTAATATTGCGTGGTACAAGCATACATTGCCATCGGGAGTCACACCACGTCAATATGATAACGACTTGGTGGTTTAAAGACAGCTACCCATTACAAAAGGCACACACATCACTGCGCGTATTCCCTTAAGACCACGTAGTGGGTGCGTCGCAACTTCCAAAAAGTTTCTCGCGCATAATTGCTCCTGATTTAAAGCATGTTACCGATTACATAAGGCACGCACCTTAGTCCGCGCATTCTGTTAAACACTCGTAGTGTTCGAAGTACGCGCTAGAAGCAGGATATCGTTATCGCGTTCAACTCTTAAAGGCGAAGCTTAAGCGTCCCCCAATTTTTTTGTTGTTGTTTTTTTTTTTCATTCCGCACTCATTGCAACTCCAGTAATTAAACCCACAGTCTCGCATCCGGAAGTAGAATACCATTTCCTCCGATTCAAAAGCAATGCCAACAAGGCTGTGCCGCCGAAACGTGATGTAGTACACGCAGTTCAAGAATTATTGGAGGCGCGTGATCAATGTAACCATTTTTCTCCCTAGAAGCCGGGCCCAATTCCACAAGATAACTTAATCTGAACGTCGTTTGGTCAGTTGGATTGTTTCTTCGGCTCTGCGGCTTAATGGTGCATATCCGCCCTTTAATTATTAGCGTATCTGCATAAGTACCTGTATCGTCCGCGGTATGAAGGTCAAAGCGTATTCTATAAACGAGGGATAATTACTGACAGAGAAATACGTGAGTAGATATACGTGAGTAGGAAATGATATACGTGATATACGTGAGTAGGAAAAGAACAATAAAAAATTTGGATCTTACAGCCAAGAATCAGAATAAGAATCAGAAATGGTTTTATTTAGTCATCGAATCAATTACAAAATTTGTGTATACAGAATTAGGTCCCATAGTCAGAGACTATGGGACCTCCTTCTGTATACACAAGGCTGTGAGTGTGACGAAATAAGAACGTCAGTGGGCTTCACAAACTGCGGCAGTGCATAAATTGCCTCTCTTTCTTTCTTTTCCTTTCTTTCTTTCTTCCTTTCTTTCTTTCTTTCTTTCCTACTTTCTTTCTTTCTCTCTCTCTCTCTCTTTCTTTCTTTTCCTTTCTTTCTTTTTTTTCCTTCTTTCCCGCTAGCAATGAATACACACAGCCCGCAGGGTTAGCTCTCTTGAAACTTTCTGCAGTCCAGCCCGTGTGGCGATATCTATATTAAATTTAAAGGTCACCTTGCTACCCGCCAATCGGCAAATTTTGCTCAACTGAACAAAGCAGGCAAAAAAAAAAAAACACTGCGCAAGACGCTCGGCTTATCATTTCCGTGCTTTAAGTGCCGTTTTTTATTTACTGGTTTTTCGCACTCAGCGAGACCTGAGCGTGACCTACTCCTCAAGATAACCTTTGGGGTTCGGGAACCAGAAAGATCGACAGTCACCATACGCAGGCTGTCCATTAATTATATGCTACAATATTTCAAAAAAAGGGGAATGAACCTGCGTGAGGAAAGCAAAGGACGTATCGTTCGCAGTGTATTGGACGAAGCGCCATGTAATTTTTTTGTTAATAACCTTTAATTGCTAAATATAATTAATTTTATAGCTAGACAAATACTGTCGTAATTGATCTATAATATTTCGGAGAAAATTACGAGGGACGTCGGACCGCTATGTCCCAGCAACATACTGATTGCTTGTTAATTTCTCCAGCCACCAAAGAAAACCGGCGATGTAAAAGAAAAAATAACGTGACTATGCTTCTACGCTCACCAGAAAGCAGCGCTCTCAAGCAGGCTCACTTGAAACAACCGCTTTGTCTTTCACGTGCCACCCGAGAAAGCGCGTCACATTGATTTTGTTATGGAAAGAGTGGCTGGGGGTCGGGGTTTTATACATATTCCTACCGCTTCATTTTATCTATTATTTCGCTGGCTGATTACAATATCAACGCGGTCTTAGGCGAAAGGCACCGCGGTGAAAAAGATACTTATATGTGCGCATTCTTGATAGACGGACACAACAGCTATCGGCACCCGTCCCATAGCAGCTCACTCGAAAAATTCTTTATTTGCCCCTTAATTTCTGAGCTTCTTCCAGTGTGTCTGTTTGAGGGCGCTATATTTTCTGGCACGCGTGGAAGTGTAATCATGCGGTATTTTTCATGTTTCGCGGGCCTTCCTTTTCGGCCGAAAATGTATTTGCACACAGTTGGTTTGTTGCTCAAAACACCGCGTTTGAATGTTGCTTGTAATTTTAATTGGGGCATCGACAATTAGGAGGGTGATTACTGAGTAAGAAATTTTATTATGTTGAACTGATCGAATATCATCGACAAAATTCTTAGCGCCTGCTTCATTCGACTGTTGACAATATGCGATTGGTCTTTCTCGCGTAAATTGATGACCTTTCTTTTTTCTTAATTGTGTGGCCTGACAGTTGTGCCACCCTGTATAAACGTGCAGTGACATGTCTCTCTCATTGCGAGATTAAGTGAAATATATGAACAGATAATAGACATAACGCTTGCGTCCACACGTAAACGCGCAAGAAATATGTAAAGAGGGAAAAGGGCAAGCGCTTGACAACCACTTCATTTGTTTATTCGGTGAAGAGTGCGTGTGTGAGTGTGTTAAACATATATAATGATAAGCATATATGCACAGAATAGTGCACGAATACTTCAGCGTTTATAAATACTTCTAATGGTTGCATCCGAAATGGCCACTGGTTCATTCATATTAATTTTGTGTCGTCCGGTAAACAATAAACATCGACGAAGCATTTCTTAGCGGCGCTTTTCCTTGATGCGAAAGGAAATTATGATAATGCAGCCCAGATGCCCGTTGCGGAGCCATTCTTGACACACCTTCGACTCGAAAGAGCCAGCAGGCGTCCTACACTAATGTCGAATGCTTCGTTTTGCAAGAAACCCGATTTTAATTGTGATGGTTAGTTAGAGCTCCCTTTAAAACTGTTACTTCGCTCCCCTGAGGAAAGATAACATTTCTGTAACGCATAAGTTTGAATCAGTGCTCGAAGAAGAGCGAAAAATAGCCCATAGCGTTGCACGCTTTGGTTCTAAAGAACAATCGTAATGGTATTGCTCCTCTGTAGCCATCCCGTGTTGGTCAACAAAAGCTGGACCAAACTGCGAGGCTCACAGAACGCGCAAGCCCAAGCTCTTTTGACGTGTCTCGGACCTCAACCGTCGCTTCTTCGACAGCTGCAGAAAATAGCCTTTCCCATACGTATACTACAGAGTGGGCGCATGAACACACTCCTACATTTAACATTAAGTGCGTGTTCCAGATCAAAATTTTGCAAATAGCTAGCCAGCCAGCGCGGGGGCTAAAGCTGCACTTTATGAACGTATAACCACTCTCCGTACTTCCCTTTTGTAGGTGTTTGTCTGGATGCCATGTCTATGAACAACAACATGGAACACTCTTGGAGGACTACCTGTTGGCCTCAACAACGCCTTAGGCATCCCTCTTTCCTCGAGTGCATGGGTTTAACGGCAATCTCAAGCGCACACAACTCTCTAAAAGGCAATCTTTTGTAATCTGTAGGCGTGTTGTCGACTGAGGCTAATTTGACTGTTTTTTTCTTCACCTTCACAAGATTCTGTGTCCCGGGTAGCGTGCTTCAGTGTTCGCACTATCATCGGTATACTGTTAGTAGCAGGCCTAGATATAAATATTCGTGCGCAAATTCAGTGCCATCATTGGGTAATCTCAAATGTAGACTTCCTTAAAATTCTCAACGATCCGCACTGAAGTATCTCAAAATGGGCCCATTTTTAAGGCTTTCTTACATGGCCCCACCTCCAAGATGAGCAGAAAAAAGGGAGCGTAACAAATATTTTCGGCCACATTTTCACTGTGGCGGAATACAGGAAAAGTAAAAATGACAATGAGAAGAAAGAACACTAAATTTTGATTTATTTCTGGGCATTCACGGGCCAAAACAACAATTTTGATAGCTCGTCGTAGGGGAGCACTCTGAATTAATTTTGACTAGCTGGGTTTTTTTTTTTTTTAACGGACTCCTTAATCTAGGTACACGGGTGTTTGCATTTCACGCCTATAGAAATGCGGCCGTCGTGGCCGCGAATCGAACCCGCGCCTCATGTTTTCCAGAACAGCATTCCAACCGCTAAACTACCATGGCGCATGACGGAAAGAAAGTCCAGTGTAATTAGATTTATAAGGACGTCTAGAACCTTCGGCGCGCAAAATTATACTCAGTGTCACCACTTACGCCGTAGCCAATGCTGCGTTTCTTTGCTAAACTATACGCTGCGCGTATAAACCCGCGTTTAGGGGTCCGTTAGTGCGTGCGTGTGCACGTGTTCGACTTACAAGCAGAACCGATCGAAAACGACCAAACAATCGAAAGAAGAAAATGCACCGGTGACATTAGTGCTGGGTCAGTTTGGAGATGCAGTTATAAAGGAAAATCGAAAATGGCAGACGTGCCTCGTATAACCCCCGATTCTTATCAAAGCACAGATGTGACTAAGACTTACAGCGACTCGCCTCGTACGCTTGACATTTGAGGCGCTCCTGTTGACGGGCAAAGGTATTCGCGGTTCAGGAATTTAGAGCGGAACATAAAGGCTCGACTCTGATTGAAACGCATGTGCGTAAGCCAGGGTAATGAAGGAAGCTCAACCAAGTGATAGCTTTCGGATTGTTATAGATTACGCACCGAGGTCAGCAAAACAGGTTTAAAACAGGGTACGTTTAGGGAAATAGATAAAATGCTACAGTAGCATACCATGAACAGAATGCTACACTTGAACTTAAAACCCCGCTTGTTTATGTAATGTACAGGAACTGGCAAAGCCATGTCGCAGGATTTGACGAGTGGCGTTCAGCACCGCTCACAAGCACCGCGTTTCTCCAAGAACACAGACGAAGGCATGCCCAACCTTATTCTTCATTGAGGTTCACAGGCAACGTACAATGATGGCGTGATAGAAACCATCGTATACTGTTTGCTACCACGCCGTCTAGACGCCCGCAATATGCGGCATCGCAATGCCACGCTAAACCCTCCTGCACATAATACCAAAGCGTTATTGTCCATTCTAAATCATTCAATGTACCATCACAGAAGGTTTCTTTTCTTGTTTTTCTTTCTTTCTTTTCTCAGATTTGTGCACATAGATATCGGGAACGGTACCTCTCTTCCCCAAGCTCACGCACCATGCTGGTACGTGCGAAAAGCGCAAAAAGGTAAAGTGAGTCATACTTAGCGTATACACTCAATGTTTTGTCATTGAGTGTATACCCTGTCATTATTGTTCATCCGTCGTGATAACAGACCGGATCCTCAGTAATGGAGTTTACGAAGGTGCGAGATCAAATTTTGCCATAACGATAACAAATGCGAACAGCAAGCGATGGCTTGAATCAATGTATTCACATTCCCCCACCGGCGCGAGACGCGACAACTCCTTTGTCGTTTTGGCTACAAGTGAAACTAACGCTCTGTGTAACAATGCGGTCGGAGGGGTTAAGCAAGCATGCGCTCTAATGAATACGGGAACGAGTTGCTACAACTGCTAAATAGTGCAGCTGTTATTATGAAGGGGTTGTGACGTCGTTTCCATCACTCCGCTATACAATCGCACTGAATGGCGATTAAAAAGCAAGTCTGGTGCTAATCCAAACAAGACGTAAAAGTTCAGGGGAAGACGGAGGCTGGAAGTTATGAAAAATCGTTGAGCAGGATGTGCCGCCGGAGTCAAAGTGGGCTGCCTTACGAAGACAAGTTCACTTGTCGAAACGTTAGCTCCAGCGACATTCCCTACTGTTCGACGATCTCCCATCGCTTCAAGCCTGTTGCTGTAACGATTAAGTAAAGAACAGCCTATGTAGCAATCATATGCATCACCAAACATCCGAAAAAAGTTTACTGGGTTAAAATTAAGTGCGAAGTGTGTTTGTTTCTCGCGCATGTGGAATACCTTTTTTGTTTTTAGAGCACGGGTAGTTTCTATTTTTTCTGTTGACAGCTTTTTTGTTTGCATTCGTACGTCTTGGAATATTTTGTTGTCATCACCGACGCACGCATGCATGCACGCACGTCGTCGCGCGCGCACGCTCACACCAACCTTCGCGCACAAGCACGCACGCACGTATCCACTGAAGAACCACAGCGCGCACATTGTTCTCCTTTTTTTCTGCAACTTTACTTTTTAGCAGCTTTACATTCTGGCAGCGGTCACTGCTCCAAAAGCAGTTTTGCTTAGAAAACGGATCCCAGAGAAACAGACGTGTTTACATCGAAAGATGACGTACGGGGCAGCAGTTTCAAGACCACTCCGTATTTTGACCAGCTATAAAACACGCGCGCCTTGCGCACCAGAATACAAAAACAGAAAGTGGTCAAGAGAGCACAATGAAGGCTTTAAACGACGCAACGATCTTCTGATAACAACTCTGTGCGAAAAAAAAAATAAAAGATATCGTTACTTATTAGCATAACGCATTCGATGGCGAGAGCGGCGCTGCAGCTGCAACACCAACGCATGTCAGATGAGGTGAAAGCGAGTACGTACGTGAATGGTCGACGTCGTTCATCGCGGCGCGCGGTTTGAGGCGACGCACCTCGCTCTGAGCAGCGCCGGCGCGACGCGGCTCCTTTTCTCACAATGCATGACTAATAGTTCGCGCTGGGCGCCCGCTGCTGGCTTGCACGTTCGACAGCTCGCCCCTGCCACACACCGCGCGATAAACGAGTTCCGCGCATAGCCAAAAAGTAAAACAAAATGAAAGAACATCATTGCCCATCGAAGACTGCGGCTTCTCGACACGCTAGAGACAAAAGCGGAAGTGGGGAGCGCTAGTTTCCTATTCTGACGCACCCGCTGTCAGTCCATTTTACTTCACCGGTAACATCCCATGTTTGCTGCTGAGACTAAAGACAGTGTTATTGGAAAGAAAGCTTGCTCAGAGACGACGACGTTTGCATCTTTCTATCTCTCTCTTTTGTCTCTAGAACAATGTTTATTATTAATTAGAAAAAAGATTGCCTAACGTTCCACTCCTACAATGTCTCTACGAAGTAATCCTTGTTTCGACTTCAGTTGTAGTGCACAGCTGAAGTCAAAACAAGGATTACCTTGCCCTGAATGTGCTCTATCCATTCTAGAATTGACAAGGCGCCGTCCCTTATCTCGTACGCGTAGCATCTACAACAGCACGGACCTTTCGACACGGAAGTGGGGATGCGAAAACAACCGCCACCACCGGGACTGAGACAATACTGCGCCTGCGTGCTTTTTCCAGAGCGGATGATAGAGCGAAGGGGGGCGGAGGGCGGGGGCGGGGGGGAGTACGTACTTGTGATGATAACACGGTGCACGGACTCCAATCTACCAAAAACCCTGCGGAATAAAGCGGGGGAGAAAACGAAATAAAAAAAAAAACTCACCGAACATGTGAAGCGCGAGAAATGTCGACGAAAGGCAGGGAAAAGGAAAAGGAAAAGTGACGGCTGGATGACGCGGTGCAGGTGCAAACGCGCCCCTTGCGCGTTGCTTCACACGAGCTGCGGTGACATCACGTTCGGTTCGGCCAGAGCGGGCGGCCAGAGCGCGACACTGGAAACAGAAACCGCGCGCACCCGACCACGAAGTCCGCGCTCTCGCGAACGGGGAGCGCGCACGAGTGTGCCGCCGACACCGCCCACTTGTTTGGTTCCCCAAGGACTGCGCCACGCGGCCCCTGCTCTCCGAAGGTCCCGAGAGAACAAGACCGGGCCTTATCGGCGATGCCTTCACTGTTCTCGTATTTATTTCACGCAAGGGTTGCTTTACATTCAGTAGGCGCCCCTGGTCATATATTTCCGCAACGCAGTGGACAACATGTTGCTTCCTCCGCCGATAAAAAAGCGATCGACTGGGGCCTCCGCAACTTCCCTTGCCCGCGAAACGAAAGGGCTGGCGTCTTTAGCGCATCTCCCCCCGAACGAGGCTGCCACCGGCGGCGATCGGTGGAACTGATGTCCGGACTCATGACCGTTGACTCCAGACCCGAGCGAGTTGCTCGGCGCGTTTTTGCCAACCCAGATGGGAGAAAGGAAGGGCACAGAGTTTGACGACCTGACGGGGGAGCCGCGGTTGCAGAGGGGTGCACGACTGAGGTATACCCGCCCGGCGAGCCAAGACTCGCAATAGATCCCGTGCAGAATTTCAGATGTTGAGGAAACAATGACTTACAGAGGTGGATGTGTTATAATTGCTTCTAACTAGAGAATATTGTGCTGCCAAAATAAGAACCCAGAACCATATGTGCCAGACTTTTAACATGCGCGCCTGCAGACCGTTTGGCCCGCGGAGAGGTCGTGTGGTGCTTGCAGTGCAAGACTGCGACAACACAAATAGTTTGTTTTTTGTTTTGTTTTTTTAGCGTTGACATGTTAAGCTGTGCTGCGGTGATCGTACGCGTAACACCTTACTACGTTAATTGACTTGGGTAAATAATTAGGTTAAACCCAACCTGATTAGCTTTTCACGTTCAGTTTAGCGAATTTCATGAAGAATGTGCATTGACTGCTGCTCTGGAAATTCGCAGCACATTGCCAGTTGATTTGTGCAATGTAAGAATTTACTGCCTGGAGGAGTGGAACGGATACTCTACTTCGATTGTGCCATTAGCAAAACTACCTCTTCTAGGCGCCTCCGGCACACTATTAAACTGGCGTAAGTTTAATCCTTCGAACAAAATTGAGTTCTGAGACATGCAAGAAGACATTGGAGAGTGTGGGGCGCTAAGCGTTACCATCTGAATTTGTGTGCTTTTTCTGTTGTTCATTAGGTCGTACAAAGCTGGAAGAAACGTACGACACCAAAGAGCCGAGTGCACCCGTCACAAATACAAGAAATATTAGGAAAGAAAAGGCGCAAAACAAAACAAGGGAAGCATAGGTAGATTCAATGCACGTATTGGAATCTGCCAAGCAAAGTTTTAATGAAGCGGTTAATTCAATGTTTTACACCTAACGGCGATACATACAATTAGGTTGATTTCATCCTACATATCCAATGCCTTATGTTTATTCAGCGCAAACGTCACACCAGACTTGTACAAGATACTTCAAAAATTTTAAGATAAGTTACTGAGCATTGCAAGAAATAAGTATTTCGGTGTATAGATTAGTTGCTTTTTTAAGCTGCTCTTCCGAGATCTTGGCTTGTTTTTCTTGAAAGCACGACCTCCAACGCTAAAAAGGCGCTCCATTGATGCGCCAGAAGGGACGGCTGCATTATACCGCTCAAGAACACTGAAGAAGCGCGGGTTATTTTAAAATAGCTGTTGATTTCCTTGTCTCGTTTTCTCAAAGGTATACGGATAGGCTGCCGCCGCCTCGTCGCCTTTCAACCAGTCTGGAAAGCTCGCAGCGGCACTGTAGTTTTATAGTTCACTGTTGTATTGACTTTAGTTGGCGGGTTGTTTGCGCCAACTAAAGTCGACAGGGCAGCCTCATCTGACATGAGTTGGCTGGCCAATGCACTCTTAAAGGGAAGAGTGTCCCACCACAGTCAAGCGGAGAGCTGCAAAAACTATCACACAGTTTGTCTCGCTGCAGCGGACTCGTCTGCTTGTGCCGCGGATCCAGTTTCCTTTCTGAGTCGCTTTAATTAAAGAATCCATCGTTTGAAGAGGACGTTAGACAGCGCGGCCCTTGCCAAGTTTGTGTGTATACGCAGACCTACACGAGTATGAGTCAGCCTTACAGCCTGCTTATGTTGAACAAAGGAATAATTCCAGTCGATGAGATGGCGATATTACTCCTCACAGTAATTACGCTACCTTACTGAATACTTCTGAAATTTCTACATATGTAGTTAAATTAGATTAAAATTACAGCTGGCCGAAAGTAACGACATTACATTCGTATATTAGGTAACCCGACACGGTGGTCTAGTGGTTATGGTGCTCGACTGCTGACTCACGGGTCGCGGGATCGATTTCCGGCCGCGGCGGCCGCATTTTCGATGGAGGTTAGAATGCCTGAGGCCCGTGTAATTAGATTTAGGTGCATGTTAAAGAACACCAGATGGTCGAAATTTCCGGAGCCCTCAACTACGGCGTCTCTCATAATGAAATCGTAGTTTTGGGACTCTAAACCCTAACAATTTTTATTGCATTCGTGTTAGAGTGCATATGACCGGCGCCCTAATTCCTGTAACTTTTGAAAAGTAATAAAAACTTACTTTAAGATTACTCGAACAAAAGTTCATAATTAACGCACTAACTCACGTGCACTTTATTTACAAAAGCACATATACATTGAAATCTCTGAGATCCCTGTTGAACCTCCCACGTTTAAGTTATCGCACTCAGATTAACTTGTCTGTGTTATTTTTCTTTCCTCTTTTGGTCAATTTTTTATGCCATAAGAGAAGCGGACATGCTTAGTTGGAAGTAATAAGTAATTTTCTTGAAATTACTGGCTTGAAGTGATTGAGTACCTTGCTAAATGACCAGCCCACAAGAGATGACAGACACGGGGTGTCGCCGGCGCCGACGTTTCGACAAGTGGCCTTACCGAAACGTCGGCTCCGGTGACGCCCCGTGTTCCAGGGATATCCCATCTCTTCCAGCTTCCATATTCGCCTGTCTTGCTTGGATAAGCCCGCAAGAGTAAATTGTCGCATTACTTACCTACTGCAGCAAAAACTGATTTTACTGCTGTAATTTCATTAGCGCCAAGTCTGGCAGGTAGCAGCTTGTCCTTGCGTTCTCTTGCTAAGATGTGGTATTTTCTTTCAAAGTAGTTGAAATGCTGAGTACTTTAAATACTTCTCTCTGAGTATTTGAAAGTTACCATAATGCTCTGAAATCTGTTTAAGATTGAGCAAACTTGAGTAGGGTATTTGAGGTATGTGCAAGTCTCCACCACACAACTTATTCGCACACAATATCTATGATTACGCACTAAACTACTCACAAGCTGTTCTGCAATTCACAGGTCAAATGACGCAGACGCACAGTGTGAGATGTATGATATGAAATTAAATATCGATGGTAGGTGATTACAGGTGTATGCAGAAATAAGTACCACACACACGCACAAACACACACGCATATATATATATATATATATATATATATATATATATATATATATATATATATATATATATATATATATATATATATATATATATATATATATATATATATATATATATATATATATATATATATATATATATATATATATATATATATGGTATCCCAAATATCTCACAGCACGATTTAAAAATTTTAAAATACAGGAACGTCGTTAACCTGGTGCATATTGTTCCCTGTATACTGTAGTAGTCACTACTAATTTTGTTCGTTAACAAGGCTTAGTTAATTAGTCCTAATTATGTTTTTAACTCGACAAGTACTCACTTAATCATTAAAATGTCAATGATGCATATGTAGGCATGTTCAAATAACTTCTAACTGCGCTATGTTCAACAACGTACTAATTTGCTCACTCCCTCTTTTTTTGGCTAATCTGAAAAATGACACGTGACTAGACTGCAGCGCGCATCAGGGAGCAGCGCCCTCAAGCAGGATCACTGTGAGGTAGCAAGTCAAGACTATGTTCCCACCTTTTGCGGGTGGGAGCGTAGTCACGTGTTATTTTTCATATTTCGCGTGCTTTCTTTATCAGCTGGAAAAAATGAGGACGTAATTAGTACGTTGCTGAAAATAGCGCAGTTAGATGTCATTTGAGCATGCCTACATATGCTTCATCGAAATTTTAATGATTATGTGAGTACTTGTTGAGTTAGAAACATAATCAGGACTAATTAACTAAACTTCATTAACGAAAAATTAGTAGTAGTTACTACAGTATACCGGGAGCAATATGCACTAGGTGTGCTTTGCGTAACGACGTTCCTCTTTCTTTAAATCGCGCTGCGTGATATTTGGGACACCCATATATAGAGCTGCATTTAAGGATTCCCTCGAGTCGCAGCGCCGCGTACCCATTTTTAAGAATTTTAGGAGAATGAGCGCACACCTAGAGACATGCACGACGAGTGACTGAATCAAAGAAAAGCAAGAAAAAATCAAAGTAATATAGCTCAACATAATGCACTATTCGATCAAGAGCTCGGTGTGTTTTAAATATTAGGGTGAGCCCACATTATATCTCCAGTTTCAATGTCAAGATTTGTTTTGTTAGGTATAACAGAAACGCTTTAAGTGGCAGTACTCGATCAGCAAAGAAGGCTACAAGAGGCCGCTCGATAGTACTTTCGCTAGGCGCACATTTAACTATCGCGTAAAAACACAAACACAACCGCCAAGATAGTGACCGACCCAGTGTAGCAGGCGTGCTAAATCCGGAAGGGCAAAGAAAGCTTCGCCTTAGCGCACAAAGGGTTTCGTACGTGTACCTCGCCATTTCAGCGTAAAAGTGGCGGAACCACGGCCGACGCGTAGAATGCACGCAAAAACCGTCTCGTATGAAAGTCTTCTGACCTTGCACATAGTGCGCATTACAAGCGCCTCAGGTCAATGCTAGTACTGTTAGGCTCCTCGCTGATCATACGTAAATTCCGCAGGACGCACTGTTCTCTATAAACTTGCATTCGCTTTTCTTCTTCTTGCTCTTAGAGATCACGCAGTGCTTCGGTTGGCAGCCACATTCCCGTCAGCCTCATTCTTCGTCTGTGTGCATGGCTTAGCGCACACGTCTATATTCAAGGCGTTGACACGGGATTTCGTAGAACTTTCACAACTGCAGACGGCGTCTGCTCACTCATGACGACTGTCAGTGACATTTACGCGCATACCATGCATTCCTGTCATCAACTCTGAGCAAGCTCCGCTCGTTCCAACCACAACAGCACCTGCTCACAATCGAGTCGTGAAAGCGCTCAGTCATGGCTTAGATTTTGTGCTTTTGTACACAATGTTCACGCAGGCTGGCTAAATAGCTGGCGTTTTAACAGCGGTGCTGTTTAAGCTCGAGGTAATGCCGTTGATGTCCGCACAAAAGTCGGCAGTATGCGCCACAGAAAACGGGTGTGTGCCAGGCAGCTGCTAGCACTGCATAGCCATGCATAGTACAGTACAGTATATCAAGGGGTGGGAAAGGAAAGCGAGAATGAGAAGAAGTGATGTGAGGGTGAGGAAGGAAAGGAGGAGGACTGTAGCCTCGTATAGTATAGTTTAGCAAGGGGACGCGATAGGGAAGTGCGGGTTAGCATGACTGATAGGGTGAGGAGGAGGGAAAGGCGGTGGTGAGAGGGTAAACCATAGTTTAACCATGTATGTACAGTATAGCAAAGCAAGGGGTGGGAAGGAGGAGTGATGTGAGGGCTAGCAGAAGGGAAAGGAGGAGAGGGCAATACAGAAAGAGATAAAGAAAGATGAAATAAAGAAGACGACGGAGACGCAGAAAGAAAGAAAGTTTGAAGAGAAGAAGAAGAAGAAAGAACTCAATCTGCGTTCGCAAGTTGGTGGCGCTTGCTTGCAAGCACCGCTGTTTGTTTACTCGGATTTCACAGGCGTTGAACTGGCTTTAAGATTTTTAAACAAGGCACGGCATGAGTTCACCTGGCTCGGAAACAGCAGTTTCTGGCTGTATTTTTGTACTTAGTCTAGGCAAGCAGTTACAAAATAACTCGCTTACGCTTAACGCGGAAACTAAAGTGAAAAACGATTTGGCGTGTATACGTAAATTATCGTTCCACAATATTGAGAAACCACTCTTACCGGGGAAACTGACGTGGTAAGCCATGTAAAGGCGCAAAGAAGAAAAGACTGGCGACACCGCATTGAAGTTTCTGCTCCTGTTCACAGTGACGTCGTAATGTTAAAAGCCTCTGCTATATGGCCTGGCTAATCATCTGTCGGCAAAAATGGACTACATTGCGTTCAAAAGGAGTCAAAATTGAACACGGTATAAGCTACGAAAACAAATTTTGCTGTTAACGCGGCAGAAATGCGGAAAAATCTTCGAAATCCCTGACTTGCACTGAAGTACCGGCGGTAAGATTAAGACGCAAAATTAAAAAGACGAAGCGGATTGGCTATCGTTGTCTCTTTTAATAATCATCGCATTATCCTAAGCGTTTCTCTTTAATGTATCTATAAATTAAGTAAATTCTGGGATTTCATCTTCAAACAGCTAGCGCACAACACGAAGACAAAAGAAAGAATCGACGACACGAGCGCTGACTATCAATGGAATTTTATGAACTGAATCAAGTCATAGACATGGCTTTACATTTCATATCTATGAGTTGAGTATGATGCACGCCGTAGCAGGTGTGTGACTCGGGAATCATTTTTTTTTCTTGTTACATTGTGAGGTTCTTTAACGTTCGTCCTAAATCTAGAGAGTACACTAGCATTTTTGCATTTCGCCGCTATGAAAATGCAATCTCCGTAGCTGGGGTCGAACCAGCGACCTCAAGCTCAGCAGTGCAACACCGTATTAGCTAAGCCACCGCGGAAGGTTGTGCGTCCCAAAATGTTTTTCTTGGAAGAGTTGGTTCATAGTTGAAGAGGAAAAACCAGAAGCGCGGAAAAAATAAAAAGAAACGTGCACGAGGCAAGTATACAGGACTGGCACTTTTAAACTGAGGCTTATTGCCAATAAGACTTAGTTTTCCTTGAAGGCAAAACGACAATTAAATAAAAAAGCCGGGCCTAGCTTGCACTAGTGGCGCAAGGCTAAAGGCACAGCGGAGCTGATCGGTTCCTAGCTGGCACTGGCCATATGAAGTGATGCTAAGTAATGCCAAGTGATGCCAAGTTATACGTAGTGATGCCAAGTGATGCTAAGTTATACGAAGTATTGCCAAGTGATGCCAAGTTCCAGTCGAGTCCAGGACAGCCGCTTCTCGCCGTTTCGGCCGTACTACGTCGTGGACGGCCGAAACGGCGAGAGCAGACACTACGACGTACTACGTCGTAACCTCTGTTCCGTCTCGCTTGGCAGCGCGCCGCGATTCCCGGTAAGCGGCTTCTTCATCGGCAGTGCGAACCTTGTTTGGTCTCCCCATGTCTGCATCTGGCGCGCCGCCGCCACGCGGCGGCTTTATAAGCACATGCGCAGTTGCCTGTGACGCCACGTCTGGCGCGACCGAGCGATTGCGCGCAGTGTCCAGGCAGGCGGGCTGTGGGCGGAGCCGTGTATCAGACCGACGGATCAGACGGATCAAGATCAGACCAACGTACCACCAGATTCCCTTAGGCAACCATATCGTGGCAGTATGCCATGACAGAACTGTGCGTACTGGCACAGTTCTGTCATGGTACTTTGAAAATACAGTAAAAAAAAATATATAAGAAGTCGTGCAGATGTACTGACCCGCCGAAGGAAAGAAATGAAAAAGGCTAAAAATGCTCCATCAACAACCATAACACGTGATTAAAGGACAGAACATGATAACAAAAAAGAAAAGCACCACAGATTTGTCTCTGGAAGAGAAAGAAATGAGCAGAACAACAGCAATACTTAAAGAGCGAGGTGTTGTGTGAATTAAACAGGGACGTTACGAAATGAGTTAACAAAAAACAAAATTAAATTAATAGCAAGACCTTAGAGGTCAGTTAAACAAACAAAAAACAAAATTAAATTAATAGCAAGACCTTAGAGGTCAGTTAAACAGGATACCCAGGCATGTCCTATATTCTTTGTATCATGCTCCCTTTCACGGTTTTCTTTTTCTTTTTTCAACGCCACGGACCGTTAGTCGCAGTGTTCTGTCGCTGAGTGCGATTCGATTCCCCGCCACGTCGGCCGCATTCTAGCTAAAGTAAATTGCAAAAAGAATACGTTAGAACGATAACTTTTTAACTTGAACTCAGCGAACGCAAGACTTCTTTTTGTAGCTCTCGCCACAAAATGGCTACCATAATACCTTCGTTTATTTTTATGTCAACAGCAAAATACGCTCGTTCTGAGCAACCGCAGTTAATAGGAATTATAGCGGAGCCACTCAATACGTCGTCCCTCATAGCCCCACAACGGTGTGTGTCTCCATATTATGCCTTGTAAGCCTGTAGGTCAATCGAGGCTCTGTAACTTGATCGCAACTCGACGTAATCCACAATTGCTTTCATATTTTCGAAAGCATAATGCCCGTTGCCGCGTTCCTTCGTTTGAGCCGAGGAAAGTGGCCCAAAGGAAAAGCCCGCCGCTATCTCTTCGAGCCTCGCTGCCGTCGCTATCTGGTCGTGACCGTCCTTGCTCGACATCCACGCTCGCGCGACGAGACGTGTAGCGCACGTGGGCAAGCGCAAAGTCATTAGACCATTCGCTGAATACATGGCTGCGCGGAAGCCTAGCGAGCATTTCAAAGGCGGCAAGCTGCGACGCTTCCAGTGACACGAAGATAGTAAGGCGACACCGGCGCGTGTCATCGTTGTGTGCCTTGACGCCTCGCAACATGGCCATCAACTCGTAGGAAAGTTATCTGATCACCAGTCAAGTGCTCATGACAGATAAAATGCGAAATTGAGACCTTGTATACACTACTGTTTTGCCTAATAATGGAGTGGAATGAGATGCTTCATCGAACAGTTTTTTCGTCTCTTTCTTTATATACCATATATATATATATATATATATATATCTTTTTTCTTTTTTTTTTAACCACAAACACTTCTACCTTGGCGTTGGTTACCTGTTTGAAATCGCGGTGAACAGCCTCAACGCATCAGTTAAACCATTCGCGGATGAAACTTAGATAATTAGCTGGGTAACTTAAGTCATAACTAAACGAGAGCAGCATTTTGGGCAAGTTGGTAATTCATAGCTTCAGTACGACTAAGCAACGAAAAAAACATGGACAACAGAGAAGAGCACACCCAGCGCAAACTTTCAACTGAATTCATTGTACCACTGAATCTGTTTATATACTGACACAGTATACATTACGCATGTGCGTACATGGAGGCAATTGCGCATGCGTGTACATTGCATAAAACAGACAGTTACGAGCTGTTAGATGCCGTCGCCAAGAAGACAAGTTATTTGTCGGTGAGGACCAGTGAAGGCGAACTAACACACAGATCACCCAATTTCACGATCGCCTCAGCCTCTGTGACTTCGCGGATTAGCTGCGTTCTGCCACGGGATACAATCGTGCAAAGATGAAGGGGGTATGGTATAGGGTAAATCGACCAAAGATTGATTTTTTTATTTCATTATTAAAAAATAATACACAGCCTGAGGAGCAAAACCGTGCATTGGCGAGCGCCTAGGAGCGCTCGAGGCCATTTATAAATGGTGCCAAAAAGCGCGCCTCCTGACGGATGCAAGGACTTGTTTACATGTTTTTCATTATCGTTTCGGCACGTATACGCATTTTTTTGTCATAAATATGGCTATATTGGTTAAATATATTCATTTCCTACCATTTTCATAAGTTTTGATTCCAAATTTTCCCAGCAGTAATGCTTTTGTAGTGTAGTTATTCATTTATGTAGTCAGCACTTTCCGCGCGTGTTTTTTAAAACATAAAGGCGCGTTTTTCTCGTGATTAGTTTTCTGAAAACTTTCGCAACTTTATGTACCTTTTCTGACAAACTATCCGAGCGATTGCGCTGAAATTTTCTCAGATCATATTAAATACCTCCCAAATAGACTGAACCTAAAACTTTCAGAAACTGTTTGAGTCATAACTAAGAAAAAAAAATAATTGGAATATCTTTCTTACGGCATGTGACATGTGAGGACTATATTTTTTTCTTGTGAGATAAATCTAAGAACCCGTTTTTATAGCTAGGGGTTAATGCCCCCACCATGTGGAAATATGTGCCGGATTTCCCGGTCACACTGTTTTTTTTTTTTTTTTTGAGGAAAAGTACATTTAATTTTACACCCCAGTATAAAATTTTGTACTTAATTACAAAATATTAACAAAAGCTACAAAGATGAAATCGCGCAAAGTAAAGGCCAAAATATTTCTTGCTGAGCACGCAAAATTTGACAATAAAATAATATGGAAACGTTCCTTAGTATATAGCTGAAACCAAGATGACCGATTCACCCTGCCATACCCCCTTAAAGGAAGGTATACAGTCACAATCTCGACAATGAATAGCCAAAAAACCACCGGTGCCATTTCTTACATTATTGTGGTGTTCACGGATCCGGTCACTGAGGCAACGCCCGGTTTGCCAAACGTATTGCTTCCCACACGAAAGTGGGAGGCTGTACACCACACGCGTGAGAAGCAATACATTGGGCAAACCGGACGGAGCCTTAATGACCGGATCCGTGAACGCCACAATAACGTAAGAAATGTCACCGGTGGTTTTTTGGCTATTCATTGTCGAGATTGTGGCTGTATACCTTCCTTTAATCTTTGTACGATTGTATCTGCGGCAGAACGCACCTAATTTGCGAAGTTAGAGGCTGAGGAGATTGTGAAATTGGGTGATAGGTGTGTTAGTTCGTCTTCACTGGCCCTCGCCGACAAAGAACTTGTCTTCTTGGCGACGGCATCTTTCAACTCGTAACTGTCTGTTTTATTCAACGTACACGCATGCGCAATTGCGTCCATGTACACGCATGCGTAATGTATACTGCATCAGTATATAAACAGTTTCAGTGGCACAATGAATTCAGTAGAAAGTTTGCGCTGGGTGTGTTCTGTTCTCTATTGTCCGTGTTTTTTCTTTGCGCAGTCGTACTGAAGTCATAATTAAATCGATCCTCTCTGAAGTGCGTGTGTGTTTGGCACTCGCTATTTAGGTATAACCTCATTGATATACACTGGCCTTGCAAAACCTAATCGCCAGCTAGCGTAATCATTGAGCACGAGTGTTTCTGAGTGTTCATCATCCGAGTGAACTGATAATTTCCTCTGAGGCGGAGGGATTGCCGGCTCTTGTTTGCGAGGCTACGTAAGTCCGCCTGCAGCCAACAAAACACTTTCCCCTTCCTCCTTGATAAAGTTTCGCGCAATCCAGCCTTGCAGGCAGTCGAACCCCTCAGTGTTGTCGCTGAGGATGGGATAAGAGCAATCTAGGGCTAGATGATGTTCTTGTTCTGTAAAGGGAGGCCATTCGCTTTAGGTAGGTAGGTAGGTGTGGTTTGTAGAAGAAAAGGCGCCTAATTTCTGCAGCCCGGTCGGGAGCACGGCGCAGCGCCTGCGGGAAAGGGAGAAGGGATGACAGTGGATAGGAGAGAGAAGGTTAGAGGTGTAGAGGCACAGAGGTCATCAGTACGAAGAGCAGCAGGCCGGCAGCAAGGACAAGAGCGGCAAGGGCCCCGGTCTCAGTGGTAGGCCGCGATTCCCGTCTCCTCGATGAAATCCGCCAGGCTGCGGAGCGCTGGTAGATGGGAACGGGATGGGAAGAGGAGGTGCTCCAGGGTAGTGGCAGGAAGGCCCTGCCTCCGGTAGGCTGTGGTGACTGTCGAGCGTTCCTTTGCCAATCCGGGGCAGGTACAAAGGAGGTGCTCGAGGGTCTCGGGGTCGCCGCAGCGGCTGCAGGCCGGGGAGGCGCAGCGACCCTTCAGGTAGCGGCGGGCCGCGGTCCACACACAGCCGGTCCGCAGTCGCAGCAGGGAGGCTTGTTCCCTCCTGGTGAGGCCCGTCTCTGGGAGAGGCTTTGGTCCCTGCCCGTTGGCCACCCTCCGGTCCGGGTGGACTGTGACGAGGAGCTTCTTGAGGCGGGCCTGCGAGTAGTCCCTGGCCGCCACGGCCTGGGTGATGGGGATGCCTGGCTGGTGTGCTGCCTTGGCCAGTCTGTCCGCCTCCTCGTTGCCAGCTATGCCGACGTGAGAGGGCAGCCAGTGGAAGGAGACGGATGCCCCGGATGCCGCGAGGGCCCGGAACTTGGTTGCCAGGAGGTTTCCAGTGAGCCCGGCGCGGCGATGGTTGGCCAGCGTCTGCAGTGCCGCCTTGCTGTCGCAGAGGACCGCAATCGGCTCGGCTGGGATGCCCTCGGCCAGCAGGTCCGCCGCCAGGTGAAGTCCAGCCAACTCCGCAGCCGTGGAGCTCGCCGGGAAGGGCAGCCGGCACTGTCTGCTGATGGCCTTGGACGGGATGACGCACGCTGCCGCTGCAGTCGAATCCAAACACGACCTTCCTCCTTGGCTGCCGAGACGGCTCTGTCATTCGCTTTAAGGCCGTTCTGCTCCAATGCTTGCTGCTACAGTCGTTGGCCTGCCCTTCCCATGGAAGGTCACTCACTCTTCCCTCTTCCGCAGCCCTTCCGAGAATTCCACTTAACGCCCCTGAAGCAGTTACGCACCAAGTACGAACGTAGTAAAGGGCAGCGAATATTTGTACACAATCGCTGACGTTCAATACCACCATATCTATGGTTCTCCTGATAGTCGGAGACCGGTAATGGAGAATAAGTATACTCGCTACACCCTAACATCTGAGCTTAATGTTTCTGGAAATTCGTCTTTATTCAATTGATTTCCTTGTGGTGTGTTTTCCAGTCGACATCGCATTCGAAATTGTGCTTCAGTTATGATGTCCCGAATTCGTGGTATCCGTACTAGCTTAAGCAGGTCCTCGTTCCTCGTGTGCTTTGGCAGTCCAGTGACGCGTGCGAATGGTTGCCCTGTGTAACTTTTCGATGTCGGCAAGATCTCGATTGGAGAGGAACTGCTCACAATGCCACCATGGGAAGTGCCGCTACGTACACGGAGGAAACAACGTCCCATCGCTAGACGAGATGTGAAAGCCGGAAAAATACACGAGAAGAGAATGGAACAAAGCAGACCTCAGAACACCATTAACATCTACACTGACACTACAATCAGCGATGGCAGAGCCAGCATGGTCTGGATTAGCACATCTGAACCCCAACACAATGGCTGTCACACTTGTCAGCTTCCCGAGGGTGCAACTCTGCACGCAGAGTTATTGGCAATATGGGTGGTTGCCAATACTCTTCCCCTCGATTTGGGAGGCACCAATAGTTAAGGATTTCACTTTCGCATCATTACAGATTCTTACGAAGTGCTAACTGAACTAACGGCGCCAACGACTTAAGATGCTATGGCCTACGACTCTAGAAGAAAGCTGAAAAGAATTCAAGACAACGGGACAAAGGTTGAAATTCTCTGGACACCGGGACACACTGGCATGGAGGGGGAAACGCAACCGTTCATGCGGTCACCGCTCGAGCGGCTGAGTTTGACCACATATACAATTCCCCACACCTTGGTTCCTCGCCACACCCGGCAGACCAAAATCTCCTAGCAGAGCACTGGTGCATTACATTCGCATTAAAATGAAAGCAGACAGCAAAAACAGACTATTGGAAGCTACACGAGCGCACATGCTAAATGACACTTAAGGGTGGGTTTACTCGTCAACAAGAATTTTTTTAAAGCATAGTTATAGCCAACTCCGCATACACGCCACACATACTAGACAAATGGCAGCAAGCTACCCGACCTTCGAGTGAAAACACTTCTGGCGATGCACACACTGCCAGACGCTGTGCCGAGCAGATTTAGAACATCTCGTTTGGACATGTACAGCTTTCTCAAAAGGCAGACGGCACATTCGACATCTGCTGCACAGCAACATGACAGCTCTACGGAATTTAATAAAGTCTGATCATGAAGCACAGAAAGCTCTCGCAATATACGGTAGTCAAAGTGGCCTGTTTCGAGTGGTGCAGGAGAGGTCGACTGACTCGTGTGAAGGCGTGACATAATTTGTGTATAACAAACCCACAAATAAGGATCGTTTAAGTTCGTTATAGGCATGCATGTGTGTATCAAGCTACTTGTTAGATCGAATTGCTTTTAGCACACAAGCATGTTGGTTGTAACCATAGGCCAGAAAAAATGTTTAGCACGCTCAAACTCACTCAAGAAATGTTTTGCGCTTAGGGCTCACTCAGACTCAGACTGATCAAAATTTTCCTCAACCGTACTCACTCTGACTCAGACTCACTCGACCTCAAACTCACCAAAATATTACTCACCCTGACTCACTCAGACTCAGGCTCATGGCTAGATCTCAGTCTGAGTGAGTCGACTCATGAGTGAGTTTGCCGACCTGTGGTGCTAACCGCATTCCACCGTATACGAGTGTGTATTCGGCGGCCTCAACTGTGCTGCACTTCGATATCAGAGAGGGAAAAAACAAAGCACTCACTATTATGCGCTACAGTGTTCTGGCAGTTGCTTTGTCTTGCTCGGGGAAAAAAAGCAGTATTTTCAGCGGCCGTTCTCACAAATAAATAGTGACTCGCTCTGGCAGCTAAGCGCTGCTGCCGCCGAATGGCGTATTGCAGAGCGGTCCTTAATGCAATGCCGTCACTAAAGGGCCCTGCTGATTCTCGGCCCGAGTCTCGGGAATCCATCGTCAATGCCAGCAGCGTTCATCGGGCGCGCTGCCAAAGTCTGAAGGCTACGCCGCGATGTCGTCACGAGTTGCGCATTCAAGGCGCACTGCCGCCCGTACAGTGCTTTTTCCGAGTGAATTATCCGTCAACCAGGTCAATCGCCTCTTTCGTCGCGTGCTGTGGAGTGTGAGCGGAGAAAACAGAAGGAACACCGAAAGGAGCGCGCGCACGCACCACGTCCGGGACAAAAAAGAAAGGCACACAGATACCTCTTCAAAAGCCATGCACGTGAGCTTCGCAAGCGAAAAGCCATATGACCGCGCAGCGACTCGTGGAAGGTTCGGTGAAAACAACACTGTGACGATAGTGGCGACAAATTGGAAAAAGTGAAGTTTCTTAGTACTCCCTTTTTTTTTTCTGCAGAGTACTGTATATATACCTACAGAAAGCCGGTTCTGGGAGACCACTAATGTGTGTGAGGAGAGCAGACCGTCTGAAGATAAACTCAGCTTGCTTATTACAAGACGTGCACCCGGCGCGTTCCATAATTGGTCCTCTCCAACCCTCGTGTTTGGTTAGTTTTTTTTTTTTTTTTTTTTTGCACATGTCCTGCCACAACCTTCGTACGTAGTTGTTCCAAGTATTCCCGGCCACTGGCGTAACCAGGGCGGGAGCTGGGGGGAAGGTCTGGGATTTTTCAATTTTGCAGGTGTATGCAAACTTACACGCACATATTCAAACGCACGCACGAACATACATAAAGTATGGTTGAACCTTCCCACCGCCTCGAAAAACGTTTCTGGCTACGCCCCTCGTGCCGGCGGCCATACAATTGGCATGGCGCAGGAACATCTATCCGGCCTTCGTATTTATCTCAGCACCACCGGAATCGACGGACTGCGTCGAGATCGGTACAGACGTTTATGACCTTGTGATAGTAAACAGAAGATGTGCCTTTCGTGGTGCCTCCGTATGAGACCAACCTTTTGCCACAGTGTTCCTTCTCCAGCACCCCTCCCCATCAAAAAAAAATAATAAAAAAAGAAGAAGAAGAAGAAAAAAAAGCATGTTCCCCCAGGAACGCCATGACAAAGCAAGCTGCGACTGATATCGATTTCGCGTTCCACTTGCAACGCGGAAGCCGCACAATATCGACCTTTGTACCGAGGCGTCGCGTCCCTTTCTCTGCGGGTGCGCAAAACACGATATATTATGACATCGTGTTTTGTCTACCCTTTGGTGACACGATATTACAAGTGTCTATACGAAAGAGCGTTGCTGAACGGCTTTCTTCTCACCCGTATTACCAGCGTGCGAGACGCTCGATACGCATGTTGATCGTTTACTAAGTTCATTAAGGTACGCTGTAACAGCGCAAACCATAGAAAAACGCCAGGCCTGCGCGGAAAGCGCAGCACAGTCACAGCGAAAGCTGGAAGAGCGGCATTTCTAGAGCTCGTTATAAACTTTCTTGTTGCTACTAATACAAGTACACTAGCAAGGTACCCACTACGCCATAAATCACATTATTTGTGAAGTTGGGAAGCACCTACAACGCCATTATTCGTCAATCTGCACAAAAAGAGGTACCAGCTACACATCTGTAAAGCATTATGTGCACTTTGTTGACGTGACGAGTGATGAAGAAGAAAAATTGTGGCTCAGTCCTCTGTAATGGGTTGGAAGCTTCAAACGGCTCACCAGTTATGTAATTAGCATTGTGTGATGGCCGGTCGCTTTTTCGCTCTCCCACCATCCAGTATAACATACGTTGACGTGAGAAAGAGAGAGAGAGGGGAAGAACTTTATTGAGACCCTGAGGAAATGGATCATGGGCTTATGGGCTTCCTTGGCAACCAATACAGGTGCACTTGCGAGGAACCCACTACGCTATAACTCATCATAATTAATGTGAAGTAGGGAAGCAGCCACTATGCCATTTATCTTCATTCAACGGAGAGCCGTGGTACCCGCTAAAAACATGTAAGGCATTATGCGCACTTCGTTGATGTTGTGCCTGATGACGATGAAGAATTATGGCAGAGCCCTTTGTAATGGGTTGGAAGCATTCAACAACCTACTCGTTGCGTAATTCGCATTGTGTGAGGCCTGGTTACAGAATTCACGCCGTGTGACGCCTGTTTGTTATTTCACTCTTCTATCACGCTATATTGCATAGAGTAGTGTGGTTCCTTCCGGACATGAAGCCTGTATTGCGTCTTTTTGCAGGGCAGTTTCAAGGACCGGCATGGATCTGAGGTAGTACACTGGGCTTCCACGCAGAGGGCCCAGGTTCGAACCCCGTTCCATCCTGAAAATTATTTCTTATTTCGTTTATTTTTCTTATTTCGCCCGATAGTGGTCACGGACACCGGCGGCGGCGGACAACTACGGCACCAACAACGGCCGTTGAAATGATCTCATAACAACTTTCGCTGTAAAAACAGGACAGAGACGGACTAAGCGCTTGGTCCGTCTCTGTCTTGTTGTCCTGTTCACGCTGTTTCTCGTTTTCTGCGCAGAAAGCTTCAGGGTAGGAGGAGGGCAGATGGGAAGAATAAGGCAATCGAGTGAGAACGTCAAAGTAATTTAATGAGTACCTCGTGAGAGCACAGGCTTTCGCATATGCTCTCGTTGGCGTTGCCTAAAGGGACTGTGCCTTTTTGTACCAACGCGCACGAAGTTTTGCATGCAAACCGTTCTTCAGCACAAATAAAATCCAAGCGACGACACGTGTGTCTCCGCTAACGACGGCCGGGATTACAGTGCAAGCAAGTTCGCGCGGCCATTTCACACACTCGTCATGTAATCGAAAAGTGAGCACACTGTCTACGTGTTCTCAGCGGAGTCCGAATGTTAGGCTCAAACGCGATGTGCTTTCAACGGCATTGCTGAAGCCGGAAGGTGCCCTACAGTTCAGTGGTCATCTTAGGCGGATGTATCTGAATGACAGGCACGACCGTCTTGCAGGCAGAAGCCTTGGTATCGTTCGTCGGCGGCTCGTAGGCACGGTAACCGAAGCGTATCGCCAATGCCACGCTGGTCGCGTTTCCAAAAACGAGCACCAACACCAACGCCGGGTGCAGGAAGATGCCCGCGAACAGGCCAGCCGCCGTGGCCACCATCGACGCCGCAGAGCAGCCCAGAAGCACAGCGCTGCGAGGACGCTCGACCGGCGCGCTCTCCCCGCTGTCTATCTCGTCCATGGGCTCGATTTCCTGTACAATGAGTAGCAAGAGTTTAGTACAATAAGCGACAGTGTAATAACTATTTTGCCTTGTTCTTAGATGTATAGACCCAAAGAACAACAACAACAAAAAAAAGAACTACAGCTGGAGCTGGCTGAAAGAAGCGGTTGAGAGACGCAAGTGCAAGGTTGTCGAGACCTCCTACCTACACCTACCGTTATTTCATTTCATTTTTTCGTTCCCTTACCTGTTCCGCGTGACGACGCTTCCCGAGGACACACCCTTTGTTTAGTTGGTCAGGCGCCAAAGAAGAACCTGATTCCAGCTGTCCAAAACTGTTGTCATCCGACTGGAACGGATTCGTCGCTTTTAAGTCAGGTAAGAAAAGTAAGCAATCGCATATCCTGCCGACAATTTTCCGACAGGCGAGCCTGGCGGCTAGAGGAGAGTAGACTTACTGAGAAACTCGAAACGTAAGGAGCTTGAAACAATGAATTGGGCAGCTCGAATCAATTTATCATGATCAAATGAGTAAGCTAATCGACGGCTGAAATTGCGAAATTTGATCTTCGAAACTAGCTTTCCTGCTACATACAGTCTGGTGAACGGCAAGCTTAATTTTCCCTGGACGAGACCGCCCATCCACCTCATTCATGGTGCTCCACCTCATTCATGGTGAAAGGAACGGCTTCCACACCTTCCATATCCCAGAATAGTATTAGCTTGATCTTGCCACCTGATGGTTGATGTTTATATTAACTTCTAGTAATGATAAGCGTTTCCGAACCATGCTCGCAGCCTAACTTCCCGGCTCATAATGATGTACTCAAGTTTCATCTAGAATAACACTTTGCTGTGAAAATCCATCTCCCTCGCGACGATAAGGGGCCAAATTTTTACGAGAGATGTGCAAACCTTCTGCTTATGACGCGCTGACAATTCCTGTGTTTTGAGCCTGTTTGAGCCTGTCTGAGCCTGTTTTGTCAGATGGAATACGCTGAACTATGACCTATATGTAAAATATTGGTGATTTTGTCCAGTGTGATTCATCTGTTTTTCATCACAATACCCTAATCGAGTTCCAAATTGTCCTTGGCCGTTGACGTCGATAGCCTGCCCGATCTTTTCTCGTCACATTAAGAAGTTCTTCCCTGTTTGAAACGCTCTTTTCATTCATAGATCTTGCTTCGCAATAAACAACTGTCGCATAATTTACCGTGCATTCGGCAAATAATTTCCGCAGGTTTAACACCTTCCGCAAGCAGAAAATGAATCACAGTATCAATTAGCTCCTCGGTGCAGATCGACGATGGAGCTGTCATGTTTAAGGGTCTGCCACACTCTAACGACTAACGCGGGAATAAGAGCGCATACCTTGAATATCAGCGCGTACGTGACAGACACACAAGCCGAGGAGGACACCGAACGAGCGCTGACTGACAAGTGAAGTTTAGTGGAAAAAATATGACGGCACAAAAAACCAGCACCATGTGCCTATATAAATTATGCATGCTGATAACGTCTCAGTGACGCACACTGAAAAAGCCTCGGTATCATATCGCCCATACTTAAAGGGGTGGTGCCACCATGTTTGTGGCTTGCGCGTTCTTTGCTGTAAGCGTTTCCTATAGCTCCAGGAAGCATGATGCACGCACCAATATTCGTGTATTCTCGCTAAATAATTTAATATCGCCTTTCGATGTGGACAACTTTCGGTTTCTGGGCGCCGAGGTTGGGCAGTGACGTAGAAGTGTAGGAGGCTTGGTCACGTGACCACACAAGGCTGTGACGCACTTAGCCAGGAAGCGATCGAAACTCGGCGAGTGATGTAGTAACCGATGCTTTGGCGGTACTACAGTGAACTAGAATATATTCTAGTTCACTACAGCCGGTATGTACGTCGCGGAGGTGGCAGAGGTCCGGGTCACTCACATCACTACAGCAGACCCGTTGTGACGTCACTACAACTTTCGTTGCCTTTCCTATACAGCTACGTCAGAGTTGGCGCGCTAGCGGTGGGTTTACATCGGCAGAATGGGCATTTAGGTACACTTTGGAAGTAAATTAAAATATATTCTAAACGTTTGCTGTGTCCGACCCTTCCTGTGGAGTGTCCTTGCATACAGAGGAATCCCACAACAAGCTTGTTATAGCCTCGAAATTTGATGGAACAACCCCTTTAAATGCACATAACGACGACTACCATCGAAATCAATACGTATATATATGGACCTGAAGCACCTCACCGAATGAGATGTCACGCATAAGCTCCTTGTATATAACAACGTTAACAAAATAAGCTAATGAATATCTGTTCTTACGTTACTAGTTAGAATAGAAACATCCCGACAGCTGCGACTGCGTATAGAGTGAGCCTTAGAAAACGTGGGCCGCAGGGCGTGTGCCGTTTGGTATTTTTCCGAATAGCCAAGCAGAAGAAGGGGTAAGAAGTGAAAAAGCAGCCAACGGGCGATTGAAGAAGTCGACAACAGAAACAGCCGATTGCGGAGAAAGAGAAGAAATATTAACAAAAGCGAAACACGGAGAAAGAAAGGCAGGGAGGTTAGCCAAGAGAGTTCCCTGTTTGCTACCCTACACTAGGGGATGGGGAAAGGGGGAGATTAACTAAATAAAAATGAAGGGCAAGAAAAAATATCAAAGATGCCATCTGCATGAGCTCCCAAAACAGGAAGATGCCGTAGACAAGTTCACAAGCGTTCATAAGTTCACAGGTTCATAACAGCTCACAAACGTTCGCAAATTCCAGTCACCTTTAATAAGTACAATAGGCCTTTTGCGGTCTTAATCATGCAAAAATTCGTACAGGCCATGGATACAGGATATTTTCCTCCGAGAGAATTTTTTTTTTATCCAAGCAGCCGAGCCTATCTTTCAGAGCACATAGCTGAGTGTTGAAGGATGAGCAGTGGCGCTAAAGACGTTTATTATCTCATCGCAGCTGCAAATTAGTTGCAAGCCGCACTGTTGGCCGTTTATATATAAGAAATGAATAGGCATTCGTATGCGTACTGTGTCGCATATGGTATACGCCCAACCATATGCGACACAACAAAGTTTCGCAGAGAGAGGGTGCGTGTGGCAGACAAGTCGCAAGTTATATTAAAGCGTATTGAAACATATTAAAGTGCAGTTAATGTAGAACAATTGAAAAAAAAAACGAGGTCAGTTGGCGCGAGTAAATAAATTTGCAAGCGAACGATGCTTGCAAGTTTGCTAATCGTGTCATCATAAACGTGTCATCCTTAACTCGAAGCGGCTGCAGCAGTGGATAATGAAAAACTGTTGCCATCTAGCGGCCGCCATGCGCATTTCCGCCATGTTGAAGGCTAAGCCGCTAAGCGCGCTCCGCATGTGCACACACGGAGCGTACGTATCGACGTGTGGCAGCTGATAGAAACGGCAATTCCGACATAATTTCGTGTGCCGTGCTGCTCAGATTGAGGAAATTGGGGTGCTGAAAAATGTTTTAGAGTAAACTAACCTCCATGTTATTAGATTTCCTCGCGGGCGACGAGAAGCGGCAGATCGTTCCGTTGCTCCTGTTACGACTGACGCCGTGTTTACGTTCGCCGTTCTTAATAGATACGGTATTTGACAGCATCGGCACTCATCAGACAACACTCTTTCGTGTCATGCCGGAGCCAGCCGTTTTCGCACCGTGCAGGCACAGACAAATCGCGGCTTCGTGCACGAGCTTCAAAGCTGCATCGCGGCTACTTGCGCATGCCTGAGCTGCTGTTGACACCATTTCTTTGTTTATTACACTGCGATAACAATTACATGTTCAACAGGTATTGCCGAGCGCGTCATCTATTCTCAGCGAACGAACCGATTGTGCTGGAGCGTGTGCTTTGTAGTTGGTTTTCGGTTATGGAGTTTGACAAGGTAGCGTTTGGTGGGATGCTTTGCGCGCGTATTGCTTCACTATGTGCATTTTTCGAGCATTTCATGTGCTATCACTGCGAAATTCAGACGGGCGGCCCGGATGGCCTGACCGCCCCCCCCCCCCCCCTTACTTTTTTTTTTACCCCGACAAGAGCACATATCAGGCTCTCCCAGAAGCTGGTCCCCCCTTCGGAAAAATTCTGCATCCACCCCTGTGTGATGTGAACTGTTAACAGATGCTTGTGTATGGCACTTTGGTGTGAAATTGAAAAAAATGCTGTTCCGGCAAATGTGTTACACTCGACCGTTGGTGCGCTACCGCTGGTTACGCGCTGAGGTGGTTTCGCAGGCGTTCAGTTGGCTATGCAAAACTGCCTTGCAGAAACAGGTTGAAATTGTAAGGCGCCAGTGTGCCCCGAAAGCGACTATGTGAACGTGAATATTCTTGGCGTATCGTGTTATTTACGAGAACATGCCGGAAGCATATCAACTAACCAGCACCTATTTCTTGGAGCAGCTAACACTTTTCACTTTCACTTTTCACGTGGATCAGAAGTGTAATTTCTATTTACCTTTTAATCATGCGGTAATTCTATACATAACATACGTCGGTTACTACAGCAGCGAAATATTATTGGCTTCAAACATAAAAATAGAGGACAACGTTTTATTTAAAATTAAATGCACAATACATCTGGTTGATGCAGACTTTTCCTTATAAAATACGCTTTCAAATGGGTCAACTGTACTTTCCTACCGTCAGCGCTGTGTCTAGCCGTGTCGCGCGCTAAAGCCTCCTTCCAACCATCCTACTTTACACGCATGGTATTCAGACAGCTAACAACGCTTTATTCGTTACAGTGAAAACAGACAGACAAAATTTATAACCCAGAACCTCAACTCAACGACGGCAGGCCTATACATGTGATTCGGTGACAAACTTGTACCTTCTTCTCGTTGTGAGGCGGTTCTTTACACGTAATAACTGTCAACGTAATAACTAGGAAATGCCGGTAACGTGTACACGCCGTTACAAACTCGTCTGATGTTTTGATACCCTGTTTGCCCACTATCAAAGCAGATACAATCACGAAGTTATAGCAGCGACAGTAATACGATTTGTACACAAGCCTTCAACATGGCGCCGAATCGCTTCGTCAAACCTCCGACAGAAGGCAGCAATTTTGCGTAAGGTCTATAATGGCGAGTATCGACCGAATACAATTAAGTCGCTCGTGTATTAGCATCCAGGGCGCTTATCACCTTGGTATCTTGTATCGATATCACGACAAAATTTTAAAATTTCTTTTCCCAGTCCAGCGGACGTGTCTGGTGCGCACTGCCTGTATCGCGCATCCCAATCGATACGAACCGACTATGCACGTAAACAAGCAAACGTAGGTCTAGCTCTTTATACGACCACACGGCACCCGTTATACCATCAGGATAATTTTCGTTGTTGACTTTGACTCGCAGACCATCAACCAAGCGAGATTGCAGGAGCGTAACAACGTAACACTGTTCAAAAGTTCATTCAAACGAAGACAGAGCGAAATCCGCCAACGGTGATTGTCCACACCGCCCCACGACTGTCCACTTTTAGAGATTACATAGCGGAACCACCTAAAGCGCTTGGTAGACGGGCGGCACGACATGACCATCGTTACTGCTTGGGACTGTCATCCCACATAAACAGGCCCAGTAGTATACTCACTGGCCTTACACCCAACTGAGGCGTACATTGACAGCAGTAGATTTGTATTAAGGCGGCTTGGCCTGCGCCATTACCATGGCAGCCGGAAGCAGGCAGAACGCTTACCTGCCTAGAGAGGCGACCCGTTCTTTTCGCTTGGGTGGCCGCAAAACGTCCTCACGTCGCGTACTTTACGGTCAACTGAGAGCGAGATAACCGACGCCCACGACAGGCGCTTCCGAGAGCCTTCGTACGGGTTTTCCCGCCGAGGCCGCCAGCAGGATCCCTTTGTCCCAGTTGCCACGTTATCAATTCTCGCGCTCGGACCTGCACAAAGGCCCCACGCTATCAGATCGAATTGAAGAGAGGTGCATGCGCGATAATGAAATGGCCATGCGATCGGGAAAAGAAAAAAAAAAAGAAATCTTACACACTGTTGTGCCTTCCATAACGTTCAATTTAACGTTTGATAAAGCCTGCCTACAGATTTGTACGTATATGTATATAAGTGATTTTACAGCAGAAGTACCCTTGCTGTTTACCGGCTTTCCTTTCTTTTTCTGCCTGAAGCATGTAGCTCGTAAACACTGTCCATTGTTGTCAAAGAAAGGCGCTGTATAGCCTCCGTCACGCCGCTAAGTGAAGAAGCTTCTTATGCGGCTGCTTCGATCCTTAAAATCAAGGAGAGTAAACTTGGAATGAAAAATCCCGCATATCTCATAACACAGAGTAACCACACATGGCTGCCATTTAGGGGTGTGCGAATAGCGAATTTTAGAACCGAATCGAATACGAAGCGAATAGTGATGACACCGAATCGAATACGAATACAAATCGAATACAGTTCGAATAGTTTTCGAATAGTAAGGCAACCATTTTCAAAGCAGCCCTATACTGGTTAGGTTACAATTTTCAAAACAGCACAAGAATTCTGCAGCATTTTAATGAAAACAGGTATTCAAAACCTTTAACAAAGGACCATTACGATTACTTCTAACAGACAAAGAATACCATAGCTATTTAAACTGAGGCAAGCTCGTATACAGCAACAACTAGAGCCCTCGAAATATTTGGTAACTGCAGGCTGAAATATAGCAATGACTGCAGTATTCAAGGTGGTACTTTGGCAACAGCTTTTAAATAAAACTGATAAATTAATATAAAGCAATTTTCACGAGTTAATATCATCATGAATGACATGGTCAAGATAGTGGACTGATGACACTGTCTCTTCGGCGACACTGGAGTTTTAAGCAACAACGCATTCGTCCTATGATCAATATAGCGTCGATGGTCCCGTAAGTACGTGGGCTGCATGCGTCTGGGTAATTCGATGATGAAAACAAGTTGCCCCTCACTCTTCTAACATCTCGTTCTTTCGAGCATTTTTCATCGTTGCTGATTATTCGAAAAATATTCGAAAAATATTCGAAAAATATTCGGTATTTCGAATGTGCGCTATTCGATTCGAGTACCGAATCGAATAGAACGCTATTCGATTCGTTGTTCGAAATTTTCGAATATTCGCACACCCCTACTGCCATTGTAAAATAATTGCCCATTCATGCAGCCACATAATACAATTGCGAATTCCACTCCTGTGAAGATGGAAGCAAGCCAAACTGGTGGGTCTGGTGTAGTGAATATATTTATATATTAACATTATTGAATATACTGAGCGAATAAAGACACAGACTCAAAGACCCCGGTGCTCCTCTTGCGCATGACGCACATTATCTCATCAACGGCAGTCTCAAAATCAAATCCTGTAGCATGCATAATACACCCTGTTGTTTCGAAAGTACAAAATGGCACATGTGGCGTTCGTTTTTATGCAAGCGGTCTTGTCCTTGAGGCAAAATTCTTCACATAATTCTGCCATATCTGCGAAATCGTACCCCTTTGTGCTTAGTTTTACGCCACATCCATTTCTTCGACGCAGAAACTCTGGATTAGTCAAGTTAATCGGTTGGCCGAAAATTGTTCGACGCGTCTTTTGTCCGAGTACGCGTCCGACAGAACCGTCCGATGGATACGCGTCCGATGGATACAACTTTAGAAGTGTGTGGCATTTCCTTCTCAAAGGCGGATGCGCATAAACCTGCGCCACTGGGCGCACACTCCGGACTGACGTCACGAGACGGACTGCTGGTAGACCCCGCCTTCGGAGAACACTGCCGAGTGCATGAGCGGTACTACCCCTTCAGTCACGGAGGCTGCCGCGCTTCGGCCAACTGGGCGGGGCCTCTTCGGACTACTTAAGTTGTATCCGACTATATATATATATTTAGGTCTTCCTGGATTCGGTAGAATTCGGAATATTCGGTGTGCCCTGACGAAGGCCGGTCCCCGGCCGCAACGTTGCCAATAAAGCATCGTTTTTCGTTCGTTCGTCCACTTCACTTGAGCATCTATATATATATATATATATATATATATATATATATATATATATATATATATATATATATATATATATATATATATATATATATATATATATATATATATATATATATATATATATAGCTTCGCTGTAAAAAACCTTCGCAGAAGATTACACACGCACTGAAAGCAAGAAGGCGCGCAGGAGAAACGCCGGGCTTTCAAGTGAGGTTTTGTTCATCCTATACCTGATCACATTTCTCTAATTCCCTGTTTATACGTTCCATGTTCCGGACTGGTTTCTTCTTCTAAGAGCCATGACCCGACTCTTGCTGATTCACCTCTCGCCTATCTACTCCAGCCAAAAACAGTGTGCTTTAGACTAGCGTATTTTACAACCCGCTTAACTCACGGTTCACGGGCTGGGTGCCCATCAAGCGTTTTCGACATGCGTTTATCGCCGAGATACGAGCGGCGAGCAGTTCCACCGACCGCCAAACGCCAGGGAAACGAGTTAAGGGACACAGCTTCAGCTTCTTCAGCTCGTAAGAGTTGCAGTTGTGACGCTCCGCTAAACAGCAGCTTGAACTTTGAGCACACGTACAGTATATGTATATATATAGTGTTCCGAAATGTGTTCCTATTGTGTTCCTTCCTTCCGCTATAGTGTTCCGACCTTCAAAGCATAAAAGCTGCCTAACTGAATAAACGTCTCAAAGAGGAGCGAGATGCATACTCCTAAATAAAAATGTTTAATGAAAAGTTACTAAGTGCAGTTTCGAGCGCATTTTATTACCTTCGCGGCATAGCTACTAGCGAGCAGCGAGCAAAGCTACTAAATGTTGTCGTTATAAACCAGGGAGGTTTAATTCTTTAGTGTTTTTTAACAATAAATGGTTAACTATCTGATAACTACGTTGTCAGATGTTTCGTAGATGGCTGTATCTGAATTGAAAGGGCAGCAGTTTGTGGTGAGAATGTTTATTTTTCTGTCATAGGCTGAGAGTAGTGCGGATATTAGAATTCGCTAGAGGCGGTTAATCACTTAAGGCGGTCAAGGCTGCCGCGCTTGCGCGAGCTCTTGCTCTGCGCTCGCAGGCAAACGCGCATTGTTCTCGGACCTTTAATCTCGCGATGGCTGTCGCTCCTTTGTCACCGCAGGAAGCACGTGTAATTCAATTGCGCCTTGAACCACCATAGCAATATGGAGAACTGGAAGGGCACAGAAACTATTTTGTCTGTTCCCATGCAAGTGGCGCGAAAAGCTGAGAAGTCAAGCTTGCGTAACAGCAGTTCGCGTGATGTTCCCATGCTCGAGTCCGCTTATTGTGACTTGTCGTATACTTAAAGGGACACTAAAGGCAAATAACAGTTTATGTCAGAATGAAAGCTCAATGTATCACAACGTCTAAAACGGCAATATTATCAACAGCAGTGCCCTACTTACCGAGAAATTAAGCTAAATGTATCACACGATGAGCGCCACGAGCGGCACATTTTGGAAATGATCCCGATGACGTGAGAGAGTTCGAGTACAATTAATCACTCGTAATCAAACTAGCTGCAACAAAAAAAGAACCTTCCGTGCATCAAGAGACGTAATAAAATGCTTTGTTCGTTTCAGTTTGATTCATGGAAAAAAAGAACCTCTTTGGCGTTGCCAAGGGGAACGGCGCGCGTGGTTCAAAGGTTCCGTTTTCGCCGAACTGCGCTTCGCCCGGCACCCTGCTTCGCTCACGCGGTCGCGTCTCACTGGTAGTTTCGATATCGCGTACTGCCGGGTGTGTTTTGCGCGCTCGTGAAAGTCACTCTGTGGTGCGATCTTGTACGCATTCCAAATAAACACGGAGGCGTGGCGTTACATCCAGCCGCACGCGAATGGCCCATGTTAACCGCGACAGACGTCACGGCCCTGCATTGACCAATCGCTTGCGGTCACGTGCAGCTGGATGTAATGCCATGCCTCCGTGCTTATTTTGGAACGCGTACAAAATCGCACCATGACAGAAAGTTCGACAAAATGCTGCATGTATGTGATGTTGCTGGATGCCCGAATAGCGCACGCCGCCAGTGCACGCCGCTGCGCAGTAAAGGCGGGCAACGTTGGGCACGGCAGCAGTGACGTGAGAAACACCGCTTTCAGGCGGGTGATTTGAAGTACGCTAACGCGATGCGGACCACTAAAACGTGATTTTATTTAAAAATGAGCACTTGCTTGGCAAAGTAGCAATACGAGGTTTCTGGACCGTTATTTCAGCAATCAACGTCGACTTAATATTTGCCTTTAGTGTCCCTTCAAGTTTTGCTTACTGGCAGGGATAGCGGAGTCCTCTTTGTGACTGCGATTGCAGCGTACCCATGAAATATTTCCCTAATTCGCTTCTGTGGCTCGTTTTTTTATCTGTCCTCCTGTCGAGGCCCGGTGGCCTACGGTTTCTCGTCGTTTTGGCTTATTCGGAGGCAAATAAGATTTCACTGAGGCTGAACGTTCATGTGGACCCCACATTCGCATGTGACTGCTGCCGCATTGTGTGGATTGACCAAGCGCGCTGCAAGGAACACCAAATCGGTATTAAGAACAAAACAGATGGCGCGAGATCGGACGCGATGTTACAAGCATGTGCAATTTTCAGCACAAGCGTGGGGCCATGGCACTGACCAGTGCGCAATATCATCCAACCGGCACCTCAACAAACGGCACAGACATGAATTTATCCTTATTCTAAAGAACATTGATGCCTTCAAGGCCAAATCGCACGAACGGCTGTGTCGATATGGATCATATATTTCGCGCGAAATACATGCACTCAAAAGCATAACGGTTTCTTCGCAGATGATAGAAATTGAGTAGCCGAGGTGATATAAACCTCAACTTCTCCACAGCAAGTGAGTTAGAACGGTACAGAACACTACAGCAATGAAGGTGTTTTTCAACCTGGAGGAAGTAAAAAGACGGGGAGGTAACGTCATATGATTGTGCTGGCCTCGGCAAGCCAACTTCTGACGCCGCACCTCTCGCTCTCGCAGCATACGAAACCAAGTTGAGTTGACCAATAGTAGCGCTTGCCTGTCACGTGACTAGGGCCTATTTCTCGCTTACATTTTCCGTGACTACGCTTCGAGATTTTCATGTGACGCTCCCTCATACTATTTTTCTTTGTTCCATGGTTTCCACGATCAAGTAAGTTTTAAAATGACGCGCTTACCTGAATGTTTAGGTCGTAGACAGCATGCTCACTGAATGACACGCATCGCACTGCACATCGCACTCGCGAAAACAGCGTCGCGACGTCGGCGACCTGCTGTATTCGGCAGACTCGTTCGAGCAACCGCTATCCTTCAGTCAGGTCGACACTACAAAACTACCTTCAAATGTCTGATGATTTCTTGAAATCGCAGTGTAACCGTTAGATGACACGTCCTAATCAAACGGTACACGTGCGGTGGCGCCCAGGTGACAGCGCGATGAGTGCGAACGCGTGGCGTTGGAGCGTTGTCAACGGCGAGGGCGATGACAGAGGCCAACAGGTGGATGGCAAAACGGCGCGACGTCTACTACGGCACTTCCAGTTCAAGGCTCTTCACTGCTCGAAGGTGCCTGCCGTTCAGTGTAATCAGTGAGAAACACATAAACGCTTGTAACGCGGTTCTTATAGCGGTTGTCCACAGGGGCGTAGCCAGAATTTTTTTTCGGGGGGGGGGGGGGTTCAACCATACATTATGTATGTTCGTGTATGCGTTTGTAATTTCGGGGTGGGGTTTGAACCCCCCAACCCCCCCCCCTTGGCTACGCCCCTGGTTGTCCAGTGAGCGTCTTATTGAATTCTTTCGCCAATGGAAAGAATTCGTCGCAATTCAAGTAGCGAAGCGCGCAAGGGTAACTGAGTAGCCGTTGTTAATGAGACACGGGGAAAGGTGAGGGGCGGGTCTCGAGCGTACACTCTAAGAAAAAAAAAGAGTCATTTGACTCATTTTTGTGAGTCTTGGCTTGCCACGTATAACTCCCTTTAAAGTAACACGTGAACACCCTTTGGAGATCATTAAGCATTTTATGTAATGCTTATGCTTTGCAACAAGCAGTTCGCGCGAAAAGCTCGATTTCGTATTTTCGAGCACCAACGGAGCTGCCTCACGATCGCTCATACCTACAAGCACATGGTGCCAAAGTCAAGATATGTTCAGAAATGCCTATATGGGTTACTGATAACAGTACAAACTCTGCTCGATCAAGGAACCGATTTAGTATACTTGCATTGCATACTGTATTGAAAAATGTTGAGCGAGGAAATGCCCAACGTAACAAAACATCCGCTCAGTTGATGTGGTATCAGGTAGGACGTATCAACGTTGCTTTTGAAACGACGAGTGACATAGCATGGCTTGTCTGCTACTTCAAAGACCTAGGGAACACTAAAGGCAAATATACTAAAAATTACTAAGTCGACGTGGATTGTTGAAATATCGTTCCAAAAATCTTGTACTGCTTGTTTCGTGGCATGGAAATGCTTCGATCGTTTGAAAGAAAATCGCGTTTGTTTTAGTGGCCCGCATGCCGTTAGAGCAATTCAAACCGCCGGCCACCGAGAAGCAGCGAAAAGGATTCTGTAGCATTCGCCACGCCCGCCCTTGACTGCCCGACCGCCGGCGATGCGGTTTCTTGCGCACACGGTGCTTTCGCGTACAGCAGAATCGTGGCCATCGACATCACATGGACTCGGCATTTTGTCGAACTTGCAATTAGAGCAAGTTTTATGAGCGAGCAAAGTGCGCGCAGCAGTACGCGATAACGAAACTGCCACCGAGACGCGACCGCGCCAGCGGAGCACAGCCCGGCGAAAACGGAACTTTCGAACCACCCGCGTCGTTCAAAAGATTAACGCCAAGAAGTTATTTTTTCTATTGGCCGCGAGGCCCACCACTGGAAGCGCCGGCGCCACCGTCGGCGTGACGTGCTTGGCAGGATGACGTGGTCTCTGACGTGATCTCAGCGGCCGCGTCGGCTGCTTCTGGAGCGCTGCCGCGTGCTTTGAAAACGAGTTTCAAGTCCCACATGCGCTGCGGTCTGCTCAAATACGGAAGTTTTCTCGCATTTTCTACTCAATTGAAACCATTGAAATAGAGTGGCTGCCTCCGAAGGCGACGAACATCGGGCTCTACCGCTCGGTGCCGCAGTGCCGGGCTTACGCAACGGAGCCCAGTGTCATCTTGCACCGGTAACCGCTGGACAAGAAACTGCGTGAAGCATGGGTTGTAAAGCTAAGAACCGGCAAATAGCCATCGGCTACGAGTCTTGTGTGCAACAAGCACTTCCGCGACGAAGACTTTCGTTACTGCGTCGGGCCTGCGATGTTCGGTGAGTAGCAGACAACGCGCACTGAGACTATGGCTCACGCGCGCTTCCCGCCGGCAAATGATGCTTATCTGCCACAGGGTGGAAAAGGCGCTACCTTTTACCACGTGCGATGCCATCTCAGAACCCTCCCGCGCGACCTCTTGATCGTCGGCCCCGTGCTCAGCGTCCACAAAATAGGCTGCAGATGCGCAAGTCACTGTTTAGATACGTTGAATTAAAAAGCTCAAGGGTTCCCTTATGCATTCGCCAAAGTTGACTAGAAGGCGAAAGCCATCTACTTCTTCTTGTCAGTCGATGTATTGATTCTCCCGCGCCACCCTCCAAAAGCGTTCTGCACCTAACGCGGTTTTGCACGGCCTCCGTGACCGATCACGGAGGCAACGCAAAGAGCCCATGACGTGTGAATACGTCATCATGTGACGTCATAATGACGCTACATATTTTTGCGATCTGTGACGTCATGATGACGTCATATGGTGGCGCCATCACGTGACAATTATTTTTTGCATCACTCGTGTTGACGCCGCCGACGCGGGACGCTGGCGGGCAACCTTCCCGTTTGATGAAGCATCTAGGGCTTTCGCCTTCATAAGCTACACGACATGGTCACTTTGCATTGCCTCTGTGATCGGCCCACCGATCACGGACGCAATGCAAAGGGACCATGTCGTGTGAATACGTCATCATGTGACATCACCTTATGTCACGTCATGGTGATGTCTTAATGAAGTTACAAAATTACGAGATCTGTGACGTCCTGATGACGTCATATGATGACGTCATCACGTGACGATGATTTTTTGCGTCACTCGTCTTGCCGCCGCCGACGGTCAATCTTCCCGTTTGAAGAGGCATCGCTTATGAAGGCTTTCGCCTTCATAAGCTACGTGACCTTTGTTGGTGGACGTACATAGCGAGAGAGTCAAATGATGCGGCTGTATGCTGCATTTATGTTGGCAATAACATTTTTTCAGTCAAGCTTGCGTTCCCCAGGCGTAAACACTATGTGCTAAAAGCCCAAATTTATTTGTGCCACTCTCAAACTCATTTTGGGCCTCTCCAACCCCATGTATTTTCTTGGAGCCTCATTTATTTAAGTGGGAAAGATGCCACCCTGTTGGCGTTAGACACGACACTGCTGCCGAAATTCCTGGGGTACTCGCCAAATAATTACTATCCTGTTTTGCGGCTGCTAGTTGCCGCAATAACTTCTACTTTCTTCACCTCTATTTCAAGTTCATGTGGGTCCTAGTTCACAGCCGACCTTAGCAGAACAAGTCCGGCGAACGTTACTGTATTTTTTTTTTCTTTTCCTTGGCGTTGCATGCTACTACATGCTCGGTCTCGTAGACTGCTTCTCCTTCCACCAGCAATCTCTAAGTGGTGAAGCCTTGGTCTATGAATTTGTTGATGACAGAGAGCGGCAAGTTCACTGGAATTCCAAGAGAACGATAATTAAGAAGCATTAAAAAAAGGCGTCGCATTTGCTCACGTTTTCTGTGAGCACCAAACTAAACGAATGCACTGAATAAAAGAAACAGAAGCCGCGGAATTTGCCCGCTGAGAAGACCGATCAATAGGCAGTGCGAGACAACTTGTCAAATGAAACTTAAACGCACACGAATTTAGGCCGAAAAAAAAAAAAAAAACACTGAACCGTCGGGACGGCACATCACAAAGTTGCCATGCGCACCGAAGCCGTAGTTGTAACGAAATTGTTTTTGAACTCCTCTGATGGCGTCCGCGCAACAGTAGTTGTTTGTGTACTCACAAATTCTCATATTTTGCGGCCTAAAGTTCACAGCGCGGTGCCAAAACGCGCTCGCAGCAAACAGAGCGTAGGGGGGGGGGGGGGTTGGGGGGGCTCAAACCACCCCCGAAGTTTTTCAATTTTGCTTGCGCATATATACATGCACACACACAAACGCACGCACGAACATACATAATGTATGGTTGAACCCCCCCCCCCCCGAAAAAAATTTCTGGCTACGCCCCTGGTAGCAAAAGCGAAACCATCAGTACGAACATACATGCAACGCTCACACATGCAGAGGCACCGTCAGTCGTCGCGAACCCGTGCGATCGTTGGCTTGAGGCTTCTTTCTGTTATGCTCCGTTTGGTTATACAGGCAGTCTACTCTAACGAGATATTTGACATATTAGAATAACAGAGAGCTGAGCTAGTTGGTAAGTATTCATTCTAAAAAGACAGGGCGTGCAAACACGGACACAAGAAAGAAGTCAGGACATCTGACTTCTTGGTGGTGTCCTGACTTCTTTCTTGTGTCCGTGTTTGCACGCCCTGTCTTTTTAGAATGAATATTTGACATAGTTTGCACTCAGCGAATGACTACCTTTCACGCAAGAAGCCGGTTCAGGGGTCTCCAACGCGGTGACCGCGTGAAGCGGGTGCTCGGTTTTCTGCAAAGAGACAGCGACTGTAGACTATCTTGTGCTGTCAGTTTGTCGAAAATGATTATTTTGACAGTAAAGAACACAGTTCCTTTCGAAAGTACTTACGGAAATGCCCTGGAGGGCTTCCGCGAGGTGTTTTTTGGAGAGCGCCGACAGCAATACCTATGGGGAGCGCGCCGGTGGTATCCTACCTAGCACGCAATCGAGGCGCGTCCGATAGAGGGCGACTCCGTAACTCCTCGCCCCCAATATGAATGAAACAGAGATGCATAAGCTGCGTTTTATTCCGTCTAGCAATTAGCACTGCACTGTTCTTTTTTATCATGGGTAGTTTGAGTAGTAGTGATTAATTGTACTGAGGGCCTGCTACGTCATCGAGCTGGTACCAGCATGTTCCACTGGTGGCGCAAATCATGTCCTACATTTACCTTAAAGAAATTACTAAAGCGCTGCTGTGCATAATACTGACGTTTTAGACGTCCTCAAGCGTGTACCTCTCACTCTAACAAAAAATATGTGCCTTTAGTGTCCGCATGAACTGCCGATGCCTTCGAATTGAAAGAAAAATGTATGTTGTTTGTAATAAAAAGTTGCCAATTCTGACCTTGCCCCTCCTCCCAATTTTAAGTGTTGCTGTAAAAGCTTTTCATCCCGTGTGTTCCACACTGTTTTCCGCCACCAACCTTCCAGCCTTCTCTTGTTGGATTTATTTATGCTCCAAAATCTGTTTTCCAAACCTATGAGTATCTCGGGCAGACTTACTCCTTCTTTTATTATTGGATGCATACCTTGACATCCGACTAGAATATTCTCCATGGTTTCTGGGCCCTTACCACATATTAAGCACGAATCATCTTCGTTAGAAAATTTCTTCCCTTAGCGTCGCGTTCTTAGACACTGTAGGACCGGGCATGAGTTATGTCGCAGAGCGTCATTGCCTTGGTGCCGGGAATGGCAGGCGCCGTCGAGAAGTGGCGTTCTCCTGGAAGCCGTCTCGACCGCCCGAAACTCGTCTCCGGTAACTGAGGCCTTCCTTCCTCAATACTAACAAATCGCACAGTCGGCTGTACCCCCCCCCCTGCCCTACTAAATAACAGCGCACTTGAGAACCTGCCGGTGCATGCAGAAATGCGAGAGCCACGATCTGGCAACTCGCGTTGGAATACGAGCCACGGGCGGAGGGCGGGGGTGGGGGCAGTTGGAGAGCGGCGTAAGCAGCGAGGAGGGGCTCAGCGCCATCCATGGGAACCAGCGCTGGAGTTTCCGCGGACAGGGTGCGCCGCCCTGCCGGGCACGGCCGGAAACATTCGGGCGTACAAACAAATACGAGTGGCTGCTAACGTGAACCACGCCGCCGTGCGCGATCATCAAACGAGGAAAAAGAAACGTCGAGGCCGGCGGTATTGTTGTATCCACAAATGCAACAATCGAAAATGTCTTTAATAACTGAAAAAAATAGTCCAGAGCATAGTTGACTCCCTTCGGCCTTGCTTTCCACCGATGCACATGGGTTGGTGCTCTGGAAAATATCACAAATCTTTTATTTGAAACTGGTCTTGAAAAAAGTTAAAGAAAGCACATGGCAGCTTAGGTTGCGTAAGCATCGCGCCGTACATTACATATACCGTATTTACTCGTTTGTAACATGACCACGATTGTAACGCCAGAGGTGACATTTCATTACATCCAGGAAGAAAAAATAGAATTTCGGTATTCGATTGTAACGCGAGGTTCGACTTTAGGATGCAAAAATCTAGAAAAAAAACTCGCGTTACATTCGAATAAACGCGGTATTATACGTCACTGCCACGTACACAGCTCTGGACCGGTTACAAATCCATGACCGCTAGAAAAACTGTGTTGTCTACGCATGTTCCATTGCTGATCACCCACTGCCTGTCAAACTCGGAACCACCACGAAGTCAATTACCACTAGGTTCTTCAAATGCATTTTTTTTTAAGTATCAGGCTTAGACGACGGCCGATCGCAAGTTTGCAAACGGTCTGCAGACGATGGCGAGTCGACGTCGTTAAAGCACGAGACCTGCGACATGTTTGTATTTCCGCTAACACCACTGATCTCCACTTTACACCGGCCTTTTTACATTTATTTCACGCTTCACCGTCAGCTTCAAAAACTTTTTTTTTTTTTTAAAGACCGCGACACGAGCATTTAGTGGGCACATGCAAGCCGTTAAAAACACCGTAAAGCAAAGCGTGCAGCGAAACAGCTTCTGTAATATAGTACGAGAGTTGTAGAGTTGTAACTACAGATTACGTAAATGTGATGTGCTCGCTCAAAACAGTTGTCACTCACTGGGCTGAATGTTCTCAGTGCTGCCTGAGGCACTCATTTTATTTCAAAGCGGGCGCACAACGAGCACACTGCATACACCATCGAGCTTGCTAGCGCAATTTGAACACACATACCTGTAAGTTTACGTCGTGCGGTGCTTGACACTTCGCCGAAAGGTCACAAGCGCTGTCTCTTCGAAAAACAGCTTCTTCCACGTCATAGACATACTTCGCATTGGACAGCTTCCGTCCTTTCAACAGCACACTATCGCGAAGGTACCCGTCCGCACACATCACATTACTGAAACCGCAGCGGAGAATAATCGGTGGCATCGCTGCTCGCCCGCTGCGCCACAGTGCAGCGAAGTGTCCCGATCTTCGCTAGTCTTGCGCGTTCCAAAGTACCTACAAAACGACGCACATCGAGCAAAGGCCGCGGTAGTGTCGAATGACCGGTATTACTAGATGTTTCTTCAGCTAGCTCGCCAGGGCGGCGCAGCTTGTACATTTTAGGCGCGCCACCTGGGCAGCGCTGGCTGTTTTTCGATTCTAAACACCGCACCACGGAGCGCAGAGAGGCAGTCTGGGCAGTAACCACGCTGTGGTAGGACGGCGAGGCTCTTTACTGGCGCATTTCCTCACAGTGCCCTGGGCTCTAACACTAAACGAGGTGTAGAAGAGCGAGGGACTTCATTACACCCTCTGTCAAGTGGAAATTAGTTTTCCCATTTGTAACTGCAATAGCCCTGTACAATTCTAATACAGTTTGTTAGTAATTGTGCTACGCCTCCTGTCAAATATTTCACCCCCGCCGAGCTACATCACCAGGATCCTTGTCCGTCAACTTCACGGGAGGAAAGGAACCTTTACTGACACCCTGATCTGGCCTCAAAGAGCAGGGATCTCGGACTCAACAGCGGCGCTGGGCTAAGGTTGTGTTCCTATTTTACCAAACGCCATAATTAGCAGTATTACAGCATTAAGACGAACTATGGAAAACTGTGCACGCTACGCTTGCAAGCGCCGTCCTGTTTCCTTCTTGCTTGTGTTTTTCGTTTCCTCTTGCGCTTCTCTGCCAAGATGTTCAGTCAATAACAACTTGCCCAAATGTCAATTTTTCTGCAGTACGCTTGCAGGTAGTTAGGGTGAAAAAAAAAAAAATCGGGATTTGGAGCTTCTGTGTCATATACATTTCGGAGCGTGGTAATTTGGTTACTCACGTTTTTTTTTTTTTTTTTTTTTTTAGTATGTAGCACCAAGTTATGAAAATGTAGCGCGATCGACCAGTAGTACAGCTGGTCGATCGATACTGATCAGTAGTACAGCTAGCTACCGGACTAGTTGCTGCGGCATCGGCGAGAATCACAAAGCCGTGTTTTATTTTTATTATTGCTTATTTCCCTTAGTGCGTTGCTGTATATCTATATCTCTACGACGCTTTATAACTTCGAAAATGGATGTAGCTAGCAGTGACGTGCATAACAGGCTAAAACCATTGCACTGCATACGTGTTGCTAGGGGATGAGAAGCCGTTCCTCAGCCAGAAAATAAAACAGCGGCCTGCCACCACATCTGCACCTACGTAGTTAAATACGCTATAACGTCAGCTACAGCCTCAAGAAACTGAGTTTACAATGGGAGCAGAGGTACCCCGACCTGAAGGCTGACGCTCGGTGTTGTGGGCACTCATTTCTCGAGAAGGCGGCCTCTCCTGCTCCCCTTACCCCGCTGCGCCGCGGTCCCTTTTGGGCTGCAGAAAAGTGTTTCCTGTGCTGAAACCACTACAGGCACTACTAGCCAGCGTAGGTGTGCGCACGGGGCGGGGGGTCCATGAGGGGGCGCAACGTCTGAGCCATACTTTTGCTCTGTAGGAATTGTCGCGTCATTGTTTTGAGAGCAGGGTTATGGCCACGGAGGCTTTTGACGATAATGGCGGCCGAGGGCCCCGATGTTGCATTCCAAGAACTGTTCACTTCCCATCTTTACTCCCGCAAAGCCATGAGGGAACAAACATTTCCATTTTATTTTTTATCCATTGTGAAACATGCTGTCTTTTGGACTGTACCAAAGGCGGGGGGGGGGGGGGGCGCTGCGATGAGCCTTCGAGCCCCGTAATGGGGAACCCTGCGCACGCCTATGCTAGCCAGTGTAGGAAAGCCCTTTTATATATAAAGATATATAGAAAAAAGATCTCAGATGCTTAGCTGCGCTTCATTATAAGCATTGTAATCGGTCTTGTTGAGAAAACGAAACAAAAGCACGAAATTCTCGCAGTTCAATTCCGGTTAATGCAAGCGTCGAGTCATCGGTCTTCCCCTCAGATGGCATTCAGACACCGAGAAAATGCGCATGCTTTATAAAGATAAAGGGCGACCGTTGTCTGTCAGAAGCAGAGCCTCGGAGGACGGTGCCCTTTAGCAGGCACAAGAACGCACATCGAAAGACAACGCACTGATAGAATGCTCATTGACATACAGTACGTTAACTGTAATATAAAGAACACGTACGAGTGCAACTATTGCTGGATTGGCTGTCGCAGCTGCGCTTATTCAGAGTCTCTGACATAGATGTAAGCATAGAACTTAGAAGTCATGTAGCGTCAAGAGGTGCACATAATGCAGCCGTAGCGCGTGAGAAAGGGAACGAAACAGAGCCGAGACCTGTTTTGTGGGGTTTAATCTCATCTTCACAGCAAGGACGCCTCGCAAAGATCTCCAATCCAACTGACGCTGTTTTAAACAAATTGATTCCATTTTTTATGCCTGCACACTTCCCATCCCACCTCTGCCGCCTTCGACTGCACTTCCCTTCCAGTTATGTTTTTCTTTTGTTCGTTTTCTCCTTGATGTGGGTTGAAGTCCCGTCAAGGAGATGATCGACGTCGATGAAACAGGAGGCAGGTTGGAGGCAATAAAAACTTGAAGGTATATTGTAGCGAAATATTTACAGTCTTATGTACATCTTGCCGAAGCACACTGATGATAACATAGACATCAACAGCGTCTTACTCTTCTACTTAACTTTTCTTAAGTTAGGGCCTAGAACACTGTTACTACATACGAAGAACCGAGTCTCACTGTTCGACCACCAAGTGGTTACGGCCCAGACAAAAGTTGCATCGTACGGAGTCTTACTGATCGATCAGTTAGGTGATTACAGCCTAGACTGAAGGGAAACGAATTCCGTCCAGTCTTAAGTACCTTGCGGTAACAAAGAAAAGGGGAGGTGGCCACTGGTGGTCCGCCTCGACATTCCCTTATCCAATCCGTTTATCCTCAGATTAAGCCACTCCCTACTGGGCTGTCCATAATCTCGACAGCAGTGTCTTTACAGTGCAGACAGGCGTTTTGGCACTCTTTCCCATCATGGCTCTCCCTCTCCTTATCCCACGCTCTCAGGGATTCTCACGGTCGAAATACATCGGTATCTTAGCCCTGGTGCATTCACGCCACTTTCCCATACTCATCGAGTTGAACCCGCGGTGCCAGTCGTTAAACGGTTCCGGGAAAGAAAAGGCGTATGCGTGTCCCTGCCTCCCACGCATTCGACCTTGCATTGTTGCGAAAGCACATGTCGGTCGTTGTTGGGGTCACGCATACTGTCGCCTCGAGTGACGGCATAGAGCAGGGGATGTCCTCCTCATTTTCCCACACATTCGGGCCGCCGACCTCTGAGAACGGTCGCTTGACCGCAACCCATGCTGGCCATCGCTGCTCAAAGGAAGCCGTTTGCTTTCTCTTGATAATTGCACAGCCAAAGACCAGGCAGGGGGAGAGCCGAGAAAGAAGCTTTGTACGACGTACCGTGCCCCGCCGTCCCGTCCGCACGATCGACTTATGAGCGGTAAAACCTAACACTTCCCTTGGTACTTATCCTGCCACATAGACCACCGATTATCTACCCAACGTTACATTACGTGGTCTGCTCAGCTACATTCCATTCCTCTTTTACAAACTACAGAAAACAGGCTAGCCCTGTTTGCTCTCTTATCTACACCATGCACACTCTCCCCGTCTCTTAGCGTTACGTCTAACATTTCCTATTCCGTTGCTTGTTGCGCGGTCCTTAGCTTCGCAAACCTCTTTGCTAAGTTCCAAGTTTCTGTCCCGTATGTTGTAGAGTGCGATGATTGTGCACTTTATTTTCTTTCAAGGGTATCGGTAAGGTTTGTCGGGTTCAAATAGCCGTGCGGTTATAAAATGAACGGAGCAACGAGGAAAGCCCACCCACCCCCTTATTTTTCTTTTAGCACCGTGGAATACCATGGAGTGCTCTCTTGCACCTCCAACAAAAATGCAACATAATGATGACTGCGTTCTGTCAAGCATTTTAAACGGCCCCTCACCAGGCTACATAGCAAATTTTAGTTAGGCGCTGGAAGTTGTGTGCCGAATGAAGAGCATTATGCCGCAAGAATTTCTCAAATCGGTTCATTACGAGCTGAGAAAAACAGTAATTTGTAGCGGCGCGAAACCATGATGCGAGGAGGCGAGCTTCAAACCCTTGCCACTCGTCCCGTGTAGACTTCGCAAGCCAAATCCCATCCCCGCCCTCTTCGGCAGCGTAGCCGGAGGATCACGTGACGCATACACATGAACACGTCATGCGCATGCCTGGTCACGTGCACATGACGTGCATGAAGGACCAGAGCCGCCACGCGCGCCTCGCCGGTCTGCGCATTCCAGAGCAGTGACGTCATAGCCGTGCCAGACAATACTTGGCGCCGGCGCGCGCCTAGCGTCTGCGTCTGTCTGCGCACATCTGCAGACGTATCAGTGGGGGTATACATATAGCGGGGAGGAGGAGGAGGAAAAGAAAAACGGAAGAACAAGGGGGTTAGCCATTTGTAAGACCGGCTGGCTGGCGTTTGCTTGTATGAGAAGGAGAGCGCAAATGCTGCTAAGCGGCGCAGAAAAGCGGAGAAGCTTGACAACCAAGATAGCTAAGAATAATCAGCTGAACCATAGCTAACGCTACGTATATCCTGGCATAGCCGAGCTAAGCCAGTGCATTTTTTTTTCTTTTCTTTTTTTTCTTTTTCTTTATGTAGCGACCGTAGGCGTTGTATCGGCGTTCTCTGTGGTGTACTGCCTGTTTCTGCGGGACGGGTATGAAAGTTGCGACATTTGTACGGGCACTAGACTAGCGGTATCAAGAGTCAGTGCGGTGTTGCGACCGGGTATCCGGATCAATCCTACCGCTGACTCCTGTTGTCGTGCCGGTGTATTTGAATCCATCCCTTCTCGGCAACCATGCTGTTGCTACGATAGGGCAGCGTCGTACCCGGACTCCGTTTGGTATCGTAGTCGAG